>NW_026892867.1:10000-211633 GCF_033815535.1 Pezoporus flaviventris | reverse complement strand
TTGGGGGGACACAGCACCCATCACCCCAAGCACCCATACACCCCCCCAGCACCCATCACCCCAAGCACCCATAACACCCCCCCCAGCACCCATCACACCTCCCCAGCACCCATCACCCCAAGCACCCATAACACCCCCCCAGCACCCATCACCCCCAGCACCTATAACATCCCCCAGCACCCAGTACCCCCAGCACCCAGTACCCCAGCACCCATCACCCCCCAGCACCCACCACCCCCCCATCAGCCTCTTGTAACCGCTCCTGGCCCCCCCCTAGCCCCCTTATAACCCCCCCATCACCCCCTTATGCCCCCCCTTTACCCCATAGCCCCCCCATGCCCCCGTACCTGCCACCAGTGGGGGGGCGCGCCGGGGGGGGCCCCGCACCCGCACAGCTCCATGGCAGGTGCAGCGCGGCGGCCGCCACGTGCTGGGGGGGGCTCTGCAGCCCCAGCCCCCCCGCGGCCCCGTCCCGCAGCAGCGCCCAGGCCACGCCCGGCGCCCCCCCGCCCCCCCCGCGCCCACTGCCCCAGCGCCAGCGCGAACTGAGCCAGGTACTGCGGGGGGAGGGGAACGGGGGGGGTCAGGGGGGCCCCCACAGCCCCGGATGGGGACTGGGGGGGTCCCAAGGGTGCTGGGAGGGTCCCATGGGTGCTAGGGGGCTTTCATGGGTGTCAGTGGGTGCTGGGGCATACCATGGGTGTCAATGGGTGCTAGGGGGGTTCCATGGGTGTCAGTGGGTCGCAGTGGCTGTCAGTGGGTCTGACAGGTGTCAGTGGGTGCCTGTTACTGTGAGGGGGTCTCATAGGTGCCAACGGGTGTCAAGGGTTCCCATGGGTGTTAGAAAGTCCTGGGGTGACCCACGGCTGCCAGTGGGTGCCAATGGGCGTCAACGGGTCCCAGAGGGTCCCATGGGTGTCACTGTGTATCAATGGGTGTCAACGGGTCCCAGTGGGTGTGAGGGGGTGTCAGTGGATGTCAGTGGGTGTCAATGGCTGTCACGGGGTGTCAATGGGTGCCAGCCCTCACCTTGTGCGCCTGCGCCAGGGGCAGGCGGAACCGCAGCACCCGCAGCACCCACAGCTCACACTGCATGAGGCTGTCCCGCAGCGCCCAGAACTCCGCGTCCAGCGCCAACGGGGGCACCCCAGGGTGCAGGCACCTGGACGGGGGGGGCACAGGGGCACCCAATGGGTGCTATGGGGGCGGGCAGAGGCACCCATTGGGTGCTATGGGGGGGGTCAGAGGCACCCATTGGGTGCTATGGGGGTCGGGTCAGAGGCACCCATTGGGTGCTATGGGGGGGTCAGAGGCACCCATTGGGTGCTATGGGGTGGTCAGAGGCACCCAATGGGTGCTATGGGGGCGGGCAGAGGCACCCATTGGGTGCTATGGGGGGGGTCCCCGGTACCTGTGGGTGACGTTGAGGAGGTCGCGGGCTCGCAGCGGGGTCCCCTCGGCTTGGCTGCGAGGGCGATGGCGGCGGCGGCCACGAGGTGGGGGTCGTGGGGGGCGCGGGCGCCCAGGGCCCGGCAGCACCGGTGGAAGGCGCCGCAGGCGGTGGCGACGGCGACCGAGCCCAGCCCCAGCTTCACGCCTGCCGCGGGCCCCGCCCACCCTGCGTTAGGCCACGCCCTCCCGGTCCCGCCTCCTCTCAATAGGCCACGCCTACCATGCCCCGCCTCGCCCTCCATAGACCACGCCCCTCTCTTTGCCACCACTCCCCAAGCTCCGCCCTTTCCCTAAGCCCCCGCCCCTCTCCCTTAGCCGCCACTCCCTCCCAGGCTCCGCCCTCTCCACAAGGCCCCGCCCCCTTTTTACCCCACCTCTCCCCCTTGGCTCCGCCCCTTCCCCCAAGCCCCGCCCCCTCTCACCCGCCTCCATGATGAACCGCGCCACGCGGAAGCGAGCGCGAGCGTCCGGACCCTCCCCCTCCATGGCGGCCTGTGGGGCGTGGTTGCCTACGTCACCGCAGCGTGACCCGTGACGTCACAGCGCAGAGAGGAACGTCACAGCGCGGCCCCACGGACGAGCGGAAGTCGACGTCATTTCTCCCCTCCCGTGACGTCTCCCAAAACCCCGCCCCTTCCGCTATCCCTCTCTCCGCGCCCTCCGTCGTGACGTCACGGCGTTCCCTCCCGTCGCCGTGACGTCACGCCCGCGCCCGGCCCCTCCCCTCACCCGGCGGCGGCCGCAGGGAACCGGCGGCGGCGGCGGAGCCCGGCGCGTCCCGAGCACTTCCGGGGGCGGGACCTTCCCCTGCGCAGCCGCAGCCGCTCTGCTGTCTCCTACTGGCCCCGAGAGGCGGGACCTCAGCGCGGCCGCTCCACCAATCGCGATGTGCGCGCCAGATCGCGGCTAGGCGGGAAGCTTCCCCATTGGGCAACGTCCCAGCGGGGGGCGGGCGAGTCCCTGAGGTAGCGACCAATCAGCGCGAACGGCGGGAAATGGCGGCTGAGGCGGCGGCGGCGGTGGTGGCGCGGCTGCGGGTGAGGGGGATCCGGGACGGGGGGGGTCGGTAACGGGGTGGGAGGGGTGTCCGGTAAGGGGGAGGGGCTTCCGGTAACGGGGGTCGTCCGGTAACGGGGCGGGGGTCGGTAACGGGGGGAGGGGTGTCCGGTAACGGGGAGGGGCTTCCGGTAACGGGGGGGAGGGGTCGGTAACGGGGGGAGGGCTTCCGGTAAGGGGGGTGTCTGGTAACGGGGGAGGAGGGGTGTCCAGTAACGGGGGGGGGTAACTGGGGAAAGGGATCGGGTAACGGGGGCGGGAGTGTCCGGAACGGGGGGGGGAGGGGTTCGGTAACGGAGGGGTTTCCGGTAACGAGGGGGAGGGGTTCGGTAACGGGGTGGGTCTGGTAATGGCGGGGGGGGTCCCGGTAAAGGGGGGGTGTGTTCCGGTAACCGGGGGCGGTTCCGTTAACGGGGGGGGGTCCGGTACCGGAGGGGAGTCCAATAACGGGGGGGGGGGGGCCCAGTACATCCGGTACAAGCGGTCACTGCCCCCCCAGGCCCTGCCGAGCTCCCCCCCCGGGCTGGAGGCGCCGCTGGAGCCCGGGGCCGCGCTGCGGCTGCTCTGCACCCCCTCACGCCCGCGCCTGGCGCTGCTCGAGTGGATCTGTTGCCGGTAACGGGAACCGGGGCCGTGTCCGGTACCGGGGTCTGGGCCCCTGTGACCGGTACTGGGGGGGTCCCACACTGCTTCCCTCTCCCCCCCGCAGCGTGAACCCTCCCCTCGCCAAGCGCTTGGATGAGCTCCGGCATGGGCCCGAGAGAGCGCGGCTGAGAGGTGGGAACCCCAAACTCCCCCATTGACCCCCCCTATTGCCCCCCGCTTACTCCCATTGATTCCCCATTCCCCCCATTGAACCCCCATATCCTCCCCATTGATCCCCCAGGACCCCCCATTTAGCCCCCATATTGCCCCCATTGACCCCCCCCAGCCCCCCCATTGACCTCCCTGGACCCCTCTATTGCCCCCCTATTTACCCCCATTGATCCCCCCGGACCCCCCCATTGATCCCCCCCAGAACCCCCAATGGACCTCCCCCATTGCTCACCCTGTTGACTCCTCCTCCCGTTGATCCCCCCCAAACCCCCCATTGCACCCCCAGAGCTGGCGGCATTGGCGGAGGAGCTGATGCTGAGCGAGGCCGAGGACACAGCGCTGGTGGAGGTGGGTCCATGGGGGGATGTTTTGCGGGGGGTGGTTTTTTTTGGGGGGGTCCCCCCATTCTCTGTGCTTGTGCCCCCCAGGGCACAGCACCCCCCGAGCAGCAGCTGGGGTTCATCAGGGACCTGCTGGATGCGGCCCCCTCCAGGGAGGAGGAAGAGGAAAATGCTCGGAGCAGGTGAGGACCCCCTCAAAGTGGGGACTCCTCCAAAATGGGGACCCCCCCATAGCAGCTGCCCCCCCACCCCCCAAGGGGGCTTGAATCCCATTCTAGGCCCTGGTTCTGCCCCCCAGCATCCTGCTCCGCGCCAGCACCTTCCTGCAGGAGGTCCTGGAGTCCCCCGAGGGGGTGGCGGTGCTGAACCCCCCCCCGCTGAGCCCCAGCCCCGGGACCCCCCCCGGGAACCCCCCACCCCGCCTGGGGGAGCTGGAGCTGGAAGCGGAGCTGGGGGAGGCCCAGAAGCACCTGGAGATGATGGAGGCCGAGGTGAGGGGGGGGCATGGGGGGGTTTGGGGGCGCCCATTCGGGGGGGCTGGGAGTGCCCATTGGGGTGAGCATGGGGGAGTTTGGGGCTGTCCATTGGGGCCACCAACTGGGGGGAGTCTGGGGGCACCCATTGGGGTGCCGACTGGGGGGTGCCCATGGGGGTGTTTGGGGGTGCCCATGGTGGGGGCCTGGGGGCACCCTTTGGGATTGCTCTGGGGGGTGCACATTGGGGGTGCTCATGGGGGGTTTTGGGGGTGCCCAAGGGGCGGGTTGGGGGTGCCCATTGGTGGGGGGTTGGGGGTACCCAGTGGGGTGCCCATTGGGGGGTCTAAGCCCCATTGTCCCACAGAGCCCCGAGCTGCGGGGGCCCCCGGGCCCGGTCCCCCCCTGCTGCCCGTTGGACAGGCCCTGGCCGCTCTGGCCTCTGCTTTTGTGGGGACAGGGCTGGGGGTCCCCCAGACCCATGCGCAGGGAGCAGCACCCCCCAAGCTCGCCCCATGTGGCCCCATGGCCCTCCCCGTGTGCCGGCGCCTGAGGCACCTCCAGCAGGTGGGGGGGACCCTAAAGATTGGGGGGCCAATAGGGGAGGCTTGGTGAGAGCGTGGGCCCTATAGGGGAATATGGGGAGGGGGGGGATTGGGTCCCAAGGAAAGGTTTTGGGGGGGGTCTATGGGTCCTATAGGGGAGGATTTGGGGGCCTCCTGAGCCCCATGGGAGCGTGTTGGGGGGCATCCTAAGTCCCCCAGGGAAGCACTCGGGGCGATCTCTGGGCCCTATAGGGAGATACTGGGGTGGGGGGGGGATGGGCATGGGTCCTATAGGGGAGGACTGGGGGTGTCCATGGGGGGGGCTTGGGAGTGCCCATGGGGGGGTTTGGGGTGCCCATCGGGGGATTTGGGGTTGCCCATGGGTGGTTCTGGGGGTGTCGATGAGGGGGTCTGGGGGTCCCTGCCCCCCACTTCCCCCCCTGTTCTCCCCCCAGGGCCTGGAGGCCATGACCCTGCTGGGGGACCTGGCCATGGAGGCTGAGGGGAGCTGGCGCCATGCAATGGGTAAGCAGGGGGCACACCAATTCCTAAGGGGGGGCACCTCAACACCTAATGGGGGGGCCTTTTGGGGTGTAGGTGGGTCACTTAGGATAAAAGGGGGTTGATTTGGTTTGGGAATGGGGGGGCTATCGGGGGTCTTATGGGGGGATTTGGGGGTGCAGGGGTTTATTGGGGTACCGAGGGCAGGTTTTGGGGTACAGGGGGTTGGGGTATGGTGGGATCCTTTAGGGTATATGGGGGGGTTTGGGGTGCAGGGGCTCTTTCATGGTGCTGTGGGGGGTCATTCATTGGGGGAGGGTTAGGGCTTCTCTACCACATGGGGGGGGGCCTATTTGAGGGTCCCCCCCCCATTTCTCCCCCCACAGAAACCAGGGTGGCCACCCTGCAGCAGCGCTTCAAGGGCTCCCTCCATGACTGACCCCCCCCGTGTCCCCCCCACATTGGTTCCTTCCCTTTCCAGGAGGACACGTTTGGGCTGTTCCACTCCCCATTGCGGGGGCAGGGTGTGGGGTGGTCCCCAGGCCCCCCCCAGACCAATGGCTTCTATTTTAGGTGGGGGGGGGCCGGGGGGGCCCGGCACTGTTTCAGGCCCTATAAGGAAGGAGCAGCAGGGTCGGGGCCGTGTTTACACTGAACCCGGCGTGACTCAGCTTTGGGGGGCCAGATTCCGCGGGGGGGAGGTAAAGCCTCCCTGTGACGTGTCCACACCCCCCTTCCCTCCCCCCCCCCCGGATTCCTGCTGGGGTGAGATCATCCTGGTGGAGCTGCCCCCCCCAAAGTGGCTTAAAGGGGGTAAATCCCCCCCCGCCCAGGGCCCTTAGAGCATCATTGGGGGGGTAAACCCCCCCCGGGGCCCATAGAGCATCACTGGGGGGGTAACCCCCCCCCTTGGTGCCCCCTGAGCCCCTATCTCCTGTGGGTCCAGGTGCACACAGCTCCACAGGGATGTAACACACATGTGCATGCGGTACAGACGTGGAGCAGGCGTGTTGGTGCGTGTGGGAGCGACAGAACACGCCTAGAACAGGCATGTGGGAGCCTGCACACGCGTGTAACAGGTGTTGGGCTGGGGGGCCCGGGGTGCACGCAGAGCCGTGTGTGTATGTATGTGCAGCTCCTTGGACACGTGTAATAGGTGTGAGCCATGGGGCATGTTTGCACGTGTGGCGCCACGCACACGCATGTAACACGCGTGTTTGCAGTGACACAGCCCCCACACAGGCGTGTAATGTACATAGAACACATATGTAACATGGGACCCTCTTGCATTAATTCCCCCCGGTTAATGCCCCCCAGCGCTATCAGGGCTGGAGCAGCCGCTTCCGGCGCTGCCTCGTTTCCTGCCCCATAGGGTCCTATAGGGCCCCACAGCTCCCGAATGGGCCCCCCCTTCCCCATAGTCCCTAAGGGTCCTCCCCCAGCTCTCCCCCATAGAATCCATATGGGGCTTCCTTGGCCAAGGGGCAGCGCAGATCCCGTGTCCCCTATAGGCACCCTTGCTCCATAGGGGCCCACCAAGACCCTTTACTGGCCTTAACTGCCCCACATCATCCCTATAGGTCTGCACACGCCATAGGGCCCATGGAGCCCCTCTTCTGCCCAGAGCATCCCCATAGCCCCACCTCACCCCACTGAGGCCCCAAAGGGCTCCTCTCCTGCTCTATAGGTCCCCTTGTAGGCCCCCCATCCTATAGGGCACCTGCACACTGTGAGTCCCTATACTCCTCCATCCCACTCTATGGGATCCATGTACTCCCCACAGCTCTATGGGACCCAACAAAACCCCCATGCCCTATATCTCCCACATCCCACCCTATGGATCCATATATCCCCCACATCCCACCCTATGGGTCTTTATATCATCCTCATCCCACTGTGGGTCCCAATATCTCCCACATCCCACCCTGTGGGTCCCTGTATCTCCCACGTCCCACCCTATGGGTCCCTATATCCCCCACATCCCACCCTATGGATCCCCATATCCCACCCTACGGGTCCCTATATCCCCCCACATCCCACCCTATGGGTCCCTGTATCCCCCACATCCCACCCTACGGGTCCCTATATCCCCCACATCCCACCCTACGGGTCCCTATATCCCCCACATCCCACCCTATGGGTCTCTATATCCCCCCATGCCCCATATACCCCTGCCCCACCCCATAGGTTCCTATACCCCCCTATGAGCCCCCTATAGCCCCCCATGCCCTGTACCCCCCCATGTGACCCCCCCGCCCCTCCCGCTCCCCCCCCCCCCCCCAGGGGGCGGGGCCTGCGCTCCCCGTTACCAATTAAGGCTCCGCGCGGCAGCACCGGCCGCTCCCCCCCAGCACCGGCACCGGCGGCAGCAGCGGCCCCGGAGCCGAGCGGAGCGGAACCGAGCTGAGCGGTGAGCGCGGCCGGGAGCGCCCATGGCCCCTATGGGGGAAACCATGGAGGGAGATGGGGACCCCCCCCCCGACAAGGAATGGGGGGACCCCGTTTTTGGGGTCCAGGGTCTTTGGGAGCGCAATGGGTGCAGGGGAGCCCCGCTTTGGGGGGGGCTGCTTTAGAGGGGTCTCAATTGGGGGACCCAAAGAGGGGGTCTCCTAAATGGGGGTGCCCTCTATGGGGAACTCTGCAGGGGATGGATGGGTGGGGATCCCTGCTATGGGGTGGAATGGAGTACAGTGGAGGGGGATCCCTGCTATGGGGGTCCTTGTCTGTGGGGTTCAGGGGATATCCCCGCTATGGGGGTCCCTGTCTATGGGGTGCAATGGGGTTCAGGGGGGCTCCTTGCTATGGGGGTCTCTGGGGTGCAGTGGGGTTCAGGGGGAGTCCCCGCTCTATGGGGGTACCTATCTGGAGGTGCAGAGGGGGTGTCCCTCTCTATGGGATGCAGTGGGGTTCAGGGGGTGTCTGTGGGGTTCAGGGGGTGCAGTGTGGTCCCTGTCTGGGGTGCAATGGGATGCAGGGGGTTACAGGCGGATGCATTGGGATGCATTGAGATGCATTGGGGTGCATGGGGATGAGCTGGGATGCGGGGGATGCGCTGGGATGCTTTGGAATGTGCTGGGATGTGATGGGATGCACTGGGATACATTGGGATGTACTGGAATGCACTGGGATGTGATGGGATTCTTTGGGATGCATTGGGATGTGATGGGACGCATCAGGATGCACTGGGATACATTGGAGTGTGCTGGGATTCTTTGGGATGCACTGGGATATACTGGAATGCAATGGGCTGCATGGGGATGCGTTGGGATGTGCGGGGATGCATTGGAATGTGATGGGATGCACTGGAATGCATTGGGATGTGATGGAATGCAGTGGGACGCACTGGGATGCAGTGGGTGCATTGGGATGCAATGGGTGCATTGGGAAGCACTGGGATGCAGTGGGACGCACTGGGATGCAATGGGTGCATTGGGATGCAGTGGGACGCACTGGGATGCAATGGGTGCCATTGGGAAGCACTGGGATGCAGTGGGACGCACTGGGATGCAATGGGTGCATTGGGATGCAGTGGGACGCAGTGGGATGCAATGGGTGCATTGGGAAGCACTGGGACGCACTGGGATGCAATGGGTGCATTGGGAAGCACTGGGATGCAATGGGTGCATTGGGAAGCACTGGGATGCAGTGGGATGCAATGGGTGCATTAGGATGCAGTGGGACGCACTGGGATGCAATGGGTGCATTGGGAAGCACTGGGACGCACTGGGATGCAATGGGTGCATTGGGAAGCACTGGGATGCAGTGGGATGCAATGGGTGCATTAGGATGCAGTGGGACGCACTGGGATGCAATGGGTGCATTGGGAAGCACTGGGACGCACTGGGATGCAATGGGTGCATTGGGAAGCACTGGGACGCACTGGGATGCAATGGGTGCATTGGGAAGCACTGGGATGCAATGGGTGCATTGGGAAGCACTGGGACGCAGTGGGATGCAATGGGTGCATTAGGATGCAGTGGGACGCACTGGGATGCAATGGGTGCATTGGGAAGCACTGGGATGCAGTGGGACGCGCAGGGGGCGCAGCGCGCTCCCGTCCGTGCGCGCTCCCGTCCGATGTCTCCCCTCCCTCCCCCCGTGTCCCCTCCCCTCAGCCCGCCCCCCCCTCCCCTCCGCCATGAGCGCAGCCGGGCGGGCTCGGGCGCAGGAGCCGCCGTTGTCCCGGGGCGAGGCCGCGGACGGGGAGATGCCGGCGACCGAGAAGGAGCTGGCGGAGGACGCGCCCTGGAAGCGCATCCAGCAGAACACGTTCACGCGGTGGTGCAACGAGCACCTGAAGGCGGTGCAGAAGCGCGTGGGGAACCTGCAGACGGACCTGGGGGACGGGCTGCGCCTGATCGCGCTGCTCGAGGTGCTCAGCCAGAAGAAGCTCGGCCGCCGCTACAACGCGCGCCCCACGTTCCGCCAGATGCAGCTCGAGAACGTGTCCGTGGCGCTCGACTTCCTCGAGAGGGAGAACATCAAGCTCGTGTCCATCGGTGAGCGGCGCCGGAGGGGGCTACACGGAGAGACCCTGTCCGGAGAGACCCTATAGACAGAGACCCTGTACAGAGAGACCCTGTACGGAGAGACCCTGTACAGAGAGACCCTGTACAGAGAGACCCTATAGACAGAGACCCTATACAGAGAGACCCTATACAGAGAGACCCTATACAGAGAGACCCTGTACGGAGAGACCCTATAGACAGAGACCCTATACAGGAGAGACCCTATACAGAGAGACCCTGTACGGAGAGACCCTGTACAGAGAGACCCTGTACGAAGAGACCCTATAGACAGAGACCCTATAGAGATCCTATAGATGGAACTCCTATGCAGAGAGACCCTATAGACAGAAACCCTATAGAGACCCCATAGGGAGAAACCCTATAGAGAGAAGCCCTATGGAGACCTTATAGGGGCCCTATAGAGACCCTATAGATGGAACCCCTATAGAGAGAAACCCTATAGGAACCCCTTAGAGACCCTGTAGAGACCTTATAGAGCCACCATACAGACCTTATAGAGACCCTGTAAGGAGGCTATAAAGACCCTATAGATGGAACCCCTATAGAGACCCTGTAGGGACCTTACAGAGAGAGACCCTATAGAGACCTTACACAGACCTCATACAGACCCCATAGATAGAGACCCTGTAGAGACCCTATACAGACCCTGTAGGGACCCCATAGAGCCCTCATAGAGACCCTGTAGGGACCCTATAGATAGAGGCCCTACAGAGACCCTATAGAGACCCTGAAGAAACCCTATAGATACTCTATAGAAACCTTATAGATAGCCTATAGAGACCCTGTAGGGACCCTATAGAGACCCTACAGAGACACTATGGATAGAACCCGTATTGATAGAACCCCTAAAGACACCCTATAGAGCCCCATGGATACTTACGGAGCCTTTATAGAGCCCAATGGGTGCTTATAGAGCTCCATGAGTGCTTATGGGGGCCCAATAGAACCACACAGGTTCTTATAAGCCCCACAGGTCCCTATAGCATCCCCCAACCCCTCTAGCGCCCCCGGGCCCATGCGGTGCCCCATAAAGCTCTGTAGGACCCCATAAAGCCCTGTACCACCCCACAAAGCCCTATAGCGCTCCATAGAGCCTTATAGAGCCCTACAGAGCCCTAGGGCCCATGGAGCACCCCACAGGGTGCAGGGGTGCCTTAAGGAGACCCCCGGGGGGGGGGTAGGGGGAGGGGTGCTAAGGGGAGATCCCCCCCCCGAACCCCCTGTAGTAATGGGGGGGGTTCAGGGGGCCCCCCATGGCAATCGGGTGCCTTTGCTCCCCGCATCCTGGACACCCCCGCCTTGCGACCCCCCTTTTGTGGGGACTCCCCCCATGAGCCCCCTTTTTGCCCCCCCCCCCAGGGCTCCATCGAAGCCCCCCCCCCCATCTCCCCTCCATTTTGGGCCCCCCCGATCTCCTCCGGCCCCTCCCGCCCCATGGCCCATAACAAAGGAGGTGGGGGGGGGGCCCGCTCCCATCACAAGAATGCGGGGGGGGGCGGGGGTCCCGCTGCCGCCGGGGCGGGGCCGGGCCATGGGGGGGTCCCGATAGGGAGGGGGGTTCCGATGGGAGGGGGGGTCCCGGGGGAGGCCCTGCGGCTCCCCACATCCTGCAGACACTGATTGCGGCGCTGCCGCCCCCCCACCGAGGGTCCCAATGGGGGGGCCGGAGAGGGGGGTCCCCGGGGGGGCGGGGCCTCGCTGGAGCCCGAGCCCATATAAGGCCAAAAAATGTTGGAGCGGGGGGCGGGGCCGGGGAGGGGCCGGGGGTCCCATCCCCCACTCGCGGCACCGCCCCCCCCCCCGGACCCCCCCGCGGCGCGGGAACGCGCCGGGACCCCCCCATGGGCGATAACGGGGACCCCAGGACCCCCCCATAGCCCTTAATGGGTACCCAGGACCCCCCCATAGCCCTTAATGGGGACCCAGGACCCCCCCATGGCCCTTAATGGGTACCCAGGACCCCCCCATGGCCCTTAATGGGGACCCGGGACCCCCCCATAGCTCTTAATGGGGACCAGAGACCCCCATGGCCCTTAATGGGGACCCGGGACCCCCCCATAGCCCTTAATGGGGACCTGGGACCCCCCCATGGCCTTAATGGGGGCCTAAAACCCCCCCATAGCCCTTAATGGGGACCAGGGACTCCCCCATAGCCCTTAATGGGGACCCGGGACCCCCCCAGGCCACTGCTGAGGGCCCCGGATGTGCCCCCCCTCAAGGGGTGGGCTCCGCCCCCTGCCCTGACCCCCCCAAAACCGCTCATGGGGGCCCACGAGTTCCCCCCCCATGGTCTCTGGGCTCTTCCACGCCATCGATGGGCGCCAGGCCCCCCCCGCCTCTCCTGCCCCCCCATTGCCTGAGTCATTGCCACGGCCCCCTTATGGCCCATGGCCCCCCCATGGCCCCCCCATGGCCCCCTTATGGCCCCTTTATGGGCCGTGCTCCCTTTGTGTCCCTTCTTGGCCTTCTATAGCCCATGTCCCCCCATATCCCATGTTCCCCTTATGGCCCATGGCCTCCCTATAGCCCATGTCCCCCCATATCCCATGTTCCCCTTATGGCCCATGGCCTCCCTATAGCCCATGTCCCCCATGTCCCTCTTATGTCACGTGTCCCAAGTGCCCTGTGTCCCGTGTCCCCCTTATGGCCCGTGTCCCCCCTTACGCTGTGTGATCCATGCCCCATACCCTGTGATAGCCCCCTGTGACGATTCCCCCCGATGATGATGGCCCCCTGTGATGACTCCCCCTATGATGATACCCCCCTATGATGGTACACCCCCCGTGATGCCCCCCATGATGACACCCCCCTATGATGATACTCCCCCTATGATAATTCCCCTCTATGATGATGCCCCCCCATGATGATGCCCCCCATGATGATACCCCATGATGATTCCCCCCATGATGATACCCCCATGATGATACCCCCATGATGATTCCCCCCATGATGATTCCTCCCATGATGGTACCCCCCATATGATGATACCCCCATGATGATACCCCCATGATGATTCCCCCCATGATGGTACCCCCCTTGATGCCCCCCTATGATGACGCCCCCCATATGATGACACCCCCCTGTGATGACGCCCCCTCTGACGATGCCCCTCTGGCGCCCCCGGTGGCGCCCGCCGCCGCTGCCCCGCAGACAGCAAAGCGATCGTGGATGGGAACCTGAAGCTGATCCTGGGGCTGGTGTGGACGCTGATCCTGCACTACTCCATCTCCATGCCCGTGTGGGACGAGGAGGACGAGGAGGAGGCCAAGCGGCAGACACCGAAGCAGCGGCTGCTGGGCTGGATCCAGAACCGCCTCCCCCAGCTGCCCATCACCAACTTCAGCCGCGACTGGCAGAGCGGGCGCGCGCTGGGAGCGCTGGTGGACAGCTGTGCCCCCGGTGAGATGGGGGCAATGAGGGTAATGGGGGCAGTGGGGGAGCTGGGGGACAGCTGTGCCCCCGGTGAGATGGGGGCAATGGGGCAATGAGGGTAATGGGGGCAGTGGGGGAGCTGGGGGACAGCTGTGCCCCCGGTGAGATGGGGGGCAATGGGGCAATGAGGTAATGGGGGCAGTGGGGGAGCAGTGGGGGAGCTGGGGGACAGCTGTGCCCCCGGTGAGATGGGGGCAATGGGGCAATGGGGGTAATGGGGGCAGTGGGGGAGCTGGGGGACAGCTGTGCCCCCGGTGAGATGGGGGCAATGGGGCAATGGGGGTAATGGGGGCAGTGGGGGAGCTGGGGGACAGCTGTGCCCCCGGTGAGATGGGGGCAATGGGGCAATGGGGGTAATGGGGGCAGTGGGGGAGCTGGGGGACAGCTGTGCCCCCGGTGAGATGGGGGGCAATGGGGCAATGGGGGTAATGGGGGCAGTGGGGGAGCTGGGGGACAGCTGTGCCCCCGGTGAGATGGGGGGCAATGGGGCAATGAGGGTAATGGGGGCAGTGGGGGAGCTGGGGGACAGCTGTGCCCCCGGTGAGATGGGGGGCAATGGGGCAATGGGGGTAAGGGGGGTAATGGGGGCAGTGGGGGACCTGGGGGGGACAGCTGTGCCCCCGGTGAGATGGGGGGCAATGGGGCAATGGGGGTAATGGGGGCAGTGGGGGAGCTGGGGGACAGCTGTGCCCCCGGTGAGATGGGGGGCAATGAGGGTAATGGGGGCAGTGGGGGAGCTGGGGGGACAGCTGTGCCCCCGGTGAGATGGGGGCAATGGGGTAATGGGGGTAATGGGGCCATTGGGGCAGCTGGGGGACAGCTGTGCCTCCGGTGAGATGGGGGAAATGGGGGGCAAGGGGGTAATGGGGGCAGTGGGGGAGCTGGGGGACAGCTGTGCCCCCGGTGAGATGGGGGAATGGGGGGTAAATGGGGTAATGGGGGCAGTGGGGGAGCTGGTGGACAGCTGCACGCCCAATGAGATGGGGGGCAATGGGGGTAATGGCAGTTAATGGGGCAACGGGGGAATGGGGACATACGGGGCAATGGGGGTGCTGTTGGACAGCTGTGCCCCTGGTGAGATGGGGCCAAAGGGGGTAATGAGGGTAATGAGGACATATGGGACAATGGGGGTAATGGGGCAATGGGGTTAATGAGGGTAATGGGGACATGGGGGCAATGGGGGTAATGGGGGAAAATGGGAGCAATGGGGCAATGGGGGCCCTGGTGGAGAGCTGTGCCCCTGATGAGCTGGGGACAATGGGGCACTGGGGACTTGGGGGGCAATGGGGACAGGGGATGTAGAGACATGGGGCTATGGGGCACTGGGAGGCAATAGGGGGCACTATGGCCATGGGCTATGGGGCACTGGGGGGCACTGTGACCATGGGCCCATTGGTGACACTGTCCCCCCCCAGGGCTCTGCCCCGACTGGGACTCGTGGGACCCCAGCAAGCCGGTGGAGAACGCGCGCGAGGCCATGCAGCAGGCGGACGAGTGGCTCGGCATCCCCCAGGTGCGGGGGGCACCCCAGCACCCACTGACCCCTATGGGGCACCCCCACCACCCATTGACCCCATGGGGCACCCCCCTGCACCCACTGACCCCCATGGGCGCCCCCCAGGTGATCACCACCCGAGGAGATTGTGGACCCCAACGTGGACGAGCACTCGGTCATGACCTACCTGTCCCAGTTCCCCAAGGCCAAGCTGAAGCCGGGGGCCCCCCTGCGCCCCAAACTCAACCCCAAGAAGGCGCGAGCCTACGGCCCTGGTAAGGGGAGGCCCCAGAGATTGGGGTCACCTCTAAGAGGGGAGCTCACCATAGGGACAGGGGGCAGAGGGTGTGGGGCAGGGAGCCCCATAGTGTGCAGTGCCGTGGGGCTGGGTGCCCCATAGTGTGCAGTGCCGTGGGGCTGGGTGCCCCATAGCAGCCCTGCCATGGGGCTGGCCCCCCCCATCCTGCAGGCATCGAGCCCACTGGGAACGTGGTGAAGCAGCGAGCGGAGTTCACGGTGGAGACCATCAGTGCCGGGCAGGGGGAGGTGCTCGTGTACGTGGAGGACCCGGCTGGGCACCGCGAGGAGGTGGGTGCTATGGGTGCTATGAGTGCCATAGAGTGCTGTGGGTTCCTTGGGTGCTGTGGGTGCCATGGGTGCTATGGGTGCCATGGGCCACTGGGGGTCTCACATCTCCCCCCCCCCCATAGGCTAAGGTTGTGGCCAACAACGACAAGAACCGGACCTTCTCCGTGTCGTACGTGCCCAAAGTGACCGGCATTCACAAGGTGGGGCTGCAGCAATGGGGCTCTATGGGGCTCGGGGGGGTTCTGTGGGGCTCGGGGGGCTGAGGGGCTCCAAGGGGGTGGCCTCAGTAGGGGAGGTCCTGGAGCTGTGGGAACAAGGCCAGGGGAGGATCCAGCAACTCCTCTATGGAGCCATCGAGCTCCCATGGAGCCATTGAGGACATTGAGTTCCCCTATGGAGCCATTGAGCTCCCCTATGGAGTCATTGAGGACATTGAGCTCCCTATGGAGCCATTGAGCTCCCATGGAGCCATTGAGGACATTGAGCTCCCCTATGGAGCCATCGAGCTCCCATGGAGCCATTGAGGACATTGAGCTCCCCTATGGAGTCATTGAGGACATTGAGCTCCCCTATGGAGCCATCGAGCTCCCATGGAGCCATTGAGGACATTGAGCTCCCCTATGGAGTCATTGAGGACATTGAGCTCCCCTATGGAGCCATCGAGCTCCCATGGAGCCATTGAGGACATTGAGCTCCCCTATGGAGCCATTGAGCTCCCGTATGGAGTCATTGAGGACATTGAGCTCCCCTATGGAGCCATTGAGCTCCCATGGAGCCATTGAGGACATTGAGCTCCCCTATGGAGTCATTGAGGACATTGAGCTCCCCTATGGAGCCATTGAGCTCCCGTATGGAGTCATTGAGGACACAGAGCCTGGACAGTGATCCAGCAGCTCCCATATGGAGCCATTGGGAACACTGAGCTCCCCTGTGGAGCCATTGAGTTCCCCTATGGAGCCATTGAGGACACTGAGCTCCTCTATGGCCCCATTGATCTGCCCCGGCCCCACTGATCTGCCCCAGCCCCATTGATCTGGCCTGGCCCCACTGAGCCCCGCTGCCCCGCAGGTGTCGGTGCTGTTCGCGGGGCAGAACATCGCCAAGAGCCCCTTCGAGGTGCAGGTCGGGCGCGCCGCCGGCGACGCCTCGAGGGTCACAGCGCAGGGCCCCGGCCTCGAGCCCACCGGGAACGTGGTCAACCGGGGCACCCACTTCGACATCTTCACTGCCGGTGAGCGGGGGGACAAGGGGGGCAATGGGGGACTCGGGGTCTCTAAGGGGGGGTTAGGGGGGTCTGAAGGTGTCTAAAGGGGCTTGGGGGCTCTGAAAGTGCTTGGGGGCTCTTAAGGGGAGGTTTGGGGGGGTCTGAATTGGGGGGTCTGAATTGGGGGTCAGGGGGGTTTGGGGCTCTAAAAGGGGATTTGGGGGGCCTCTAAGGGGGTTTGGGGAGGATTGGGGGGGTTGGGGGGTCTAAAGGGGTACGGGGGGCTCTGAAGGGGGTTTGGGGGGCTCTGAAGGGGGTTTGGGGGCTCTAAGAGGGGGTTTGGGGGCTCTGAAGGGGGTTTGGGGGCTCTAAGAGGGGGTTTGGAGGGCTCTGAAGGGGGTTTGGGGGCTCTAAGAGGGGGTTTGGGGGGTCTAAAGGGGTTTGGAGGGCTCTGAAGGGGGTTTGGGGGCTCTAAGAGGGGGTTTGGGGGCTCTGAAGGGGGTTTGGGGGCTCTAAGAGGGGGTTTGGGGCTCTGAAGGGGGTTTGGGGGCTCTAAGAGGGGGTTTGGGGGTCTAAAGGGGTTTGGAGGGCTCTGAAGGGGGTTTGGGGGCTCTGAAGGGGGTTTGGGGGCTCTAAGAGGGGGTTTGGGGGCTCTGAAGGGGGTTTGGGGGCTCTAAGAGGGGGTTTGGGGGCTCTGAAGGGGGTTTGGGGGCTCTAAGAGGGGTTTGGGGGCTCTGAAGGGGGTTTGGGGGCTCTAAGAGGGGGGTTTGGGGGGTCTAAAGGGGTTTGGAGGGCTCTGAAGGGGGTTTGGGGGCTCTGAAGGGGGTTTGGGGGCTCTAAGAGGGGGTTTGGGGGCTCTGAAGGGGGTTTGGGGGCTCTAAGAGGGGGTTTGGGGGCTCTGAAGGGGGTTTGGGGGCTCTAAGAGGGGGTTTGGGGGCTCTGAAGGGGGTTTGGGGGCTCTAAGAGGGGGTTTGGAGGGCTCTGAAGGGGGTTTGGGGGCTCTAAGAGGGGGTTTGGGGGCTCTGAAGGGGGTTTGGGGGCTCTAAGAGGGGGTTTGGGGGGTCTAAAGGGGTTTGGAGGGCTCTGAAGGGGGTTTGGGGGCTCTGAAGGGGGTTTGGGGCTCTAAGAGGGGGTTTGGGGGGTCTAAAGGGGTTTGGAGGGCTCTGAAGGGGGTTTGGGGGCTCTAAGAGGGGGTTTGGGGGCTCTGAAGGGGGTTTGGGGGCTCTAAGAGGGGGTTTGGGGGCTCTGAAGGGGGTTTGGGGGGCTCTAAGAGGGGGTTTGGGGGCTCTGAAGGGGGTTTGGGGGCTCTAAGAGGGGGTTTGGGGGCTCTGAAGGGGGTTTGGGGGCTCTAAGAGGGGGTTTGGAGGGCTCTGAAGGGGGTTTGGGGGCTCTAAGAGGGGGTTTGGGGGCTCTGAAGGGGGTTTGGGGGCTCTAAGAGGGGTTTGGGGGGTCTAAAGGGGTTTGGAGGGCTCTGAAGGGGTTTGGGGGCTCTGAAGGGGGTTTGGGGCTCTAAGAGGGGGTTTGGGGGGTCTAAAGGGGTTTGGAGGGCTCTGAAGGGGGTTTGGGGGCTCTAAGAGGGGGTTTGGGGGCTCTGAAGGGGGTTTGGGGGCTCTAAGAGGGGGTTTGGGGGCTCTGAAGGGGGTTTGGGGGCTCTAAGAGGGGGTTTGGGGGCTCTGAAGGGGGTTTGGGGGCTCTAAGAGGGGGTTTGGGGGCTCTGAAGGGGGTTTGGGGGCTCTAAGAGGGGGTTTGGAGGGCTCTGAAGGGGGTTTGGGGGCTCTAAGAGGGGGTTTGGGGGCTCTGAAGGGGGTTTGGGGGCTCTAAGAGGGGGTTTGGGGGCTCTGAAGGGGGTTTGGGGGCTCTAAGAGGGGGTTTGGAGGGCTCTGAAGGGGGTTTGGGGGCTCTAAGAGGGGGTTTGGGGGCTCTGAAGGGGGTTTGGGGGGTCTTGGGGGGTCTAAAGGGGTTTAGGGGGGTCTGAATTGTGGGTCGGGGGGTTTGGGGGGCTCTGGGGGTGTTGGGGTCTCGCCCCCCCGCCGGTGCCGGCCGCGCTGACCCCGCGGTGCCTCTGCGCAGGCGCGGGCCCGGGCGAGCTCGAGGTCTCCATCGCGGACCCGAGCGGCCGCCGGGGGGCGCTGGAGGCGCCGCTGGAGCCCCGCGGGGACGGCGCCTTCCGCTGCTCGTACCGCCCGCGGCCGAGGGCGCGCACAGCGTGCACGTGACCTACGGCGGAGTGCCCATCCCCCGGAGCCCCTTCAGCGTCCACGTGGGGCAGGGTGAGCCCCACCTCCCCCCACCATGGGGTCTGCCCCACAGATGGGGTCTGTGCTCCTGCCCCACAGATGGGGTCTGTGCTCCTGGCCCATAGATGGGGTCTGTGTGCTCCTGCCCCACAGATGGGGTCTGTGCTCCTGCCCCATAGATGGTGTCTGTGCTCCTGGCCCATAGATAGGGGTCTGTGCTCCTGCCCCACAGATGGGGTCTGTGTGCTCCTGCCCCACAGATGGGGTCTGTGTGCTCCTGCCCCACAGATGGGGTCTGTGCTCCTGCCCCACAGATAGGGGTCTGTGCTCCTGGCCCATAGATGGGGGTCTGTGCTCCTGCCCCACAGATGGGGGTCTGTGCTCCTGCCCCATAGATGGGGTCTGTGTGCTCCTGCCCCATAGATGGGGTCTGTGCTCCTGCCCCATAGATGGGGTCTGTGTGCTCCTGCCCCATAGATGGGGTCTGGGTGCTCCTGCCCCACAGATGGGGGTTTCTGTGCTCCTGCCCCCCAATGAGGGTCTCTGTGCTCCCTGCCCCCCCCATTGGGGTCCTCTGTGCTCCTGCTCCATAAGTGACGTCTCTGTGCTCCTACTCCCCCCAGTGGGGGTCTCTGTGCTCCTGCCCCCCCCCATTGGGGGTCTCTGTGCTCATGCCCCATAGATGGGGATTTCTGTGCTCCTGCTCCCCCCATTGGGGGTCTCTGTGCTCCTGCCCCATAGGTGGGGATTTCTGTGCTCCTGCTCCCCCCACTGGGGGTCTCTGTGTGCCTGCCCCATAAGTGGGCATCTCTGTGCTCCTGCCCCATAAGTGGGGGTCTCTGTGCTCCTCCCCCACACTCGGGCCTCTCCATTCTCCCCCCATGGGGGTCTCTGTGCTCTTGCCCCCCCCCCCCAGGCCCTCGGGGGGGGTCTCTGCTGACTCTGCTCTGTATCTGTCCTGCTCCTTCTATGGGGAAGCTCCAGACCCACGCAGGGACGCAGCCACGGTACGGGGGGGGGTCCCCCTTTCCCTCCCCCTCCTTCGGGTGCTGCACCCCCGTAGCGCCCTATGGGGTCAACCCCTTCCCATGGACCCCAACGTGCATTGGGGTCCCCCTCTCCCCCCCTTTCCCTGGGGCCAGGTTTGGGATCCATGGGGCCAGGTTTGGGATCCGTGGGGCTGGGTTTGGGATCCATGGGGCCAGGTGTGGGACCCATGGGGCTGGGTTTGGGATCCATGGGGCCAGGTTTAGGATCCATGGGGCCAAGTTTGGGGTCCCTGGGGCCGGGTTTGGGATCCATGGGGCCAGGTTTGGGATCCATGGAGCCGGGTTTGGGATCCATGGAACTGGGTTTGGGATCCATGGGGCTGGGTTTGGGATCCATGGGGCCGGGTTTGGGGTCTCTGGGGTGGCTTTGGGGGCACCCCATGGCCTGACCCCCCGCTGCCCCCCAGCCTGCACCCCCTCCCTGGTCCGTGCCGTGGGGCGGGGGCTGCAGCCCAAGGGGCTGCGCGTGAAGGAGCCGGCGGAGTTCAAGGTCTACACCAAGGGGGCCGGCAATGGGGAGCTCAAGGTCACCGTCAAGGGGCCCAGTGAGTGCGGGGGGAGTTTGGGGGCTCCGTGGGTCTCTATGGGGGGCTCCGGGTGCGTTGGGTGCTGCAATGTGTGCCATGGAGGTGCTATGGGGGAATGGGGGTGCTGTGGGGGGGATTGGGGATGCTATGGGGGGTTGGGGATGCTATGGGGGAGATTGGGGGTGCTATGGGGGAGATTCGGGCTGCTATGGAGGGGAATGGGGGTGCTGTGGCGGGGATTGGGGATGCTGGGGGTGTTGGGGATGCTATGGGGGAGATTGGGGGTGCTATGGGGGAGATTCAGGCTGCTATGGGGGGGATTGGGGGTGCCCTGGGGGGAAATGGGGGTGCTATGGGGAGCCTCGGCATGCCCCATGGGGTTCTAGAGGGGTGTCTGGGTGCATTGGGTGCTGCAGTGGGTGCCATGAGGTGCCCAATGGGGCTCTATAGGGGACTCTGGGTGCATTGGGTGCTGCAGTGCGTGCCATGGGGTGCCACATGGGGCTCTATAGGGGTTCTCCGGGTGCATTGGGTGCCATGGGGTGCCCATAGGGGTTCCCTGGGTGCATTGGGTGCTGCATTGGGTGCCATGGGGAGTGCCATGGGGGCCCTGCAGGGCTCTGTGGGTGCCCCCCTGACCACCCCCCCTTGTAGAGGGCCCTGAGCCCGTCAGGCAGAGGGAGCTCGGAGATGGGGTCTTCGCCTGTGACTACGTCCCCACGGTGCCCGGGCCCCACACGGTGTCCGTGCTGTGGGGGGGGCAGCCCGTGCCCCGCAGGTGAGGCGGGGGGCGGGGCTTACAGACATGTGCGTGCGTGTGTGTGTGCATACATGTGTGTGCGTGTGTGCACACACATGTGTAGGTATGTGCGTGCGTGTGTGTGTGCATACATGTATGTGCGTGTGTGCGTGCGTGTGTGTGCGCACACATGTGTAGGTATGTGCGTGCGTGTGTGTGTGCATACATGTGTGTGCGTGTGTGCGTGCGTGTGCGCACACGTGTAGGTATGTGCGTGCGTGTGTGTGTGCATACATGTGTAGGTATGTGTGTGCGTGCGTGTGTGTGTGTACACATGTGTGTGCGTGTGTGCGCACACATGTGTAGGTATGTGCGTGCGTGTGTGTGCACACATGTGTAGGTATGTGCGTGCGTGTGTGTGTGCATACATGTGTAGGTATGTGTGTGTGTGCGTGTGTGTGTGTACACATGTGTGTGCGTGTGTACACACATGTGTAGGTATGTGCGTGCGTGTGTGTGCGCACACATGTGTAGGTATGTGCGTGCGTGTGTGTGCACACATGTGTAGGTATGTGCGTGCGTGTGTGTGTGCATACATGTGTAGGTATGTGTGTGCGTGCGTGTGTGTGTACACATGTGTGTGCGTGTGTGTGCACGCATGTGTAGGTATGTGCGTGCGTGTGTGTGTGCATACATGTGTAGGTATGTGTGTGCATACATGTGTAGGTATGTGTGTGCGTGTGTGTGTGCATACATGTGTAGTGTGTGTGCATACATGTGTAGTGTGTGTGTGTGCATACATGTGTAGGTAGGTGTGTGTGTGCATGTGTACATGTGTAGGTATGTGTGTGCATACATGTGTAGGTATGTGTGTGTGCATACATGTGTAGGTAGGTGTGTGTGTGCATGTGTACATGTGTAGGTATGTGTGTGCATACATGTGTAGGTATGTGTGTGCGTGTGTGTGTGCATACATGTGTAGTGTGTGTGCATACATGTGTAGTGTGTGTGTGTGCATACATGTATAGGTATGTGTGTGCGTGTGTGTAAATGTACATACATGTATATATGTTTATGTATGTGCATGTACATGTATACACACACGTATGTATGTGCACACACATGTACACGTATGCACACAACTGTTGGTGTATGTGTACATGTATACATTCATGTAGGTGTATGTGTACATGTATACATTCATGTAGGTGTATGTGTGCATGTATACACGCATGTAGGTGTATGTGTGTACATGTATGCACACATGTATGTGTATGCATGTACACGTGTGGCCACATGTATGTACACATATATACACGTATGTATGTACACGTGTGTTCATGCCCACCTGTGTCCGTGCCCCCGTGTCCCCGCAGCCCCTTCGAGGTGCAGGTGTCCCCCGAGGGGGGCCCCCCCCGGGTGCGCGCGTGGGGCCCGGGGCTGGAGGGCGGCGCCGTGGGGAGCGCGGCCGAGTTCGTGGTGGAGGCCATCGGGGATGACGTCGGCACCCTCGGTGAGGGGGGCGCAGCGGGGGGGGTCAGGGGAGGCTGGGGTCTCAAGGACCCCTTGAGGGTCACATATGGGGGGGGGACCTGAGGGGTCTGTGGGGTCCTTGAGGGAGGGGGGGCTGTGGCAGGGATTTTGGGGCTCCCCGGGGCTATGTGGGAGGGATCTGGGGGGGTTGGGGCTGATGTGGGCTGGTTTTAGGCTGATTTGGGCTGGTTTTAGGCTGATTTGGGCTGGTTTAGGCTGATTTCTGGCTGATTTTAAGCTGATTTGCCCACATTTGCTGCCCCCCGGCTCCGTCGCCCCCCTGTCCCCGGGGCTGGTTTTGGGGTGCCCCTGACCCCTTCCCCCCCGTTCCCCCCAGGTTTCTCGGTGGAGGGCCCCTCGCAGGCCAAGATCGAGTGCGACGACCGCGGCGACGGCTCCTGCGACGTGCGGTACTGGCCGCAGGAGCCGGGCGCCTACGCCGTGCACGTGCTCTGCGACGGCGACGACATCGCCGGCAGCCCCTTCATGGCCGACATCCGCCCCGCGTCCCGCGACTGCTGCCCCGAGAAGGTGCGGCTCCGCCGGCACCACCCCAGACCCATAGGGACCCATAGGGATCCATAGAGATGATAGAGACACATAGAGACCATAGAGACCATAGAGACCTATAGAGAACATCGAGACCATAGAGACCTATAGAGACCCATAGAGACCCATAGGGATCCGTAGAGACCCACAGAGACCCATAGGGATCCATAGAGTCAATACACGTAGAGATCATAGAGGCCCATGGAGACCATAGAGACCCATAGAGACCTGTAGAGAACATCGAGACAATAGAGACTTATGGAGACCTATGAAGACCACAGAGACCTATAGAGACCCATAGGGATGCATAGATACCCGTAGGGATACATAGAGACCCATAGGGATCCATAGAGACCCACAGAGACCATAGAGACCTATAGAGACCCATAGGGGTGCATAGAGACCCATAGGGATTCATAGAGACCCACAGAGACCATAGAGACCTATAGAGACCCATAAGGATCCATACAGATCATAGTGTCCATGGAGACCCCCACATCCCACCTGCACCCCATAACCCCTGTGCCCCCCCACAGGTCAAGGCCCATGGACCGGGGCTGGAGAAGACCGGGGTGGCCGTGAACAAAGCAGCTGAGTTCACCGTGGATGCCAAGAACGGGGGCAAGGGAGCCCTCAAAGTGCAGATGCAGGTGGGGGACACTGGGGCGCTGGGGTGGTATTTGAGTGCTAGGGGGGTATTTGGGTGCTGGGGGGGATTTGGGTGCTGGGGGGGTATCTGGGTGCTAGGCGGGGATTTGGGTGCTGGGGGGGGATTTGGGTGCTGGGGGGGATTTGGGTGCTGGGGGGGTATCTGGGTGCTAGGCGGGGATTTGGGTGCTGGGGGGGGATTTGGGTGCTGGGGGGGATTTGGGTGCTGACCCCCTGTACCCCTGTAGGACGCGGAGGGGAACCCCGTGGACGTCTCAGTCAAGGACAACGGCAATGGCACCTTCAGCTGCTCCTACGTGCCCAAGCGGCCGCTCAAGCATACGGCAATGGTGTCCTGGGGGGGCGTCAGCATCCCCCAGAGTCCCTTCAGGGTAAGGGGGCGCCCCATAACCTATGGGGGGGTCCTGGGGGGGGTCTCAGGTCTGACCCCCCCCGGTCCCTGTCCATAGGTGGGGGTCGGGGCCGGCAGCCACCCACACAAGGTGAAGGTCTATGGGCCCGGCGTGGCCAAGACAGGGCTCAAGGCACATGAGCCCACCTACTTCACCGTGGACTGCAGCGAGGCCGGGCAGGGTGAGACAGGGGGGCTGTGGGGGGACTGAAGGGCTGTGGGGCTCTATGGGGCACTATAGGGTGCCATGGGGATCTATAGGGCACGCTATGGGGTGCGCTATGGGGCTCTATAGGGCGCTATGGGGCTCTATGGGGAGTGCTGTGGGGCTCTATGGGGAGCTATGGGGCTCTATATGGCACTATGGGGCTCTGTAGGGAGCTTTGGGGTGCACTATGGGTCTCTGTGGGGTACTATGGGTCACTATGGGGTGCTATGGGTCTCTATGGGGCACTATGGGTCTCTGTGGGGCTCTATAGGGCGGTATGGGGCTCTCTAGGGAGCTGTGGGGCTCTATATGGCACTATGGGGCTCTGTAGGGAGCTTTGGGGTGCACTCTGTGTCTCTATGGGGCTCTGTGGGGCACTGTGGGGCTCTATGGGGCACCATGGGACGCAGGGGTTCAGCGCGCTGCGCCCCCCAGGCGATGTGAGCATCGGGATCAAGTGTGCGCCGGGCGTTGTGGGCCCGGCCGAGGCCGACGTCGACTTCGACATCATCCGCAACGACAACGACACCTTCACGGTGCGCTACACCCCCGCGGCGCCGGCGCGTACACCATCATGGTGCTCTTCGGAGACCAGGTCAGCGGGGGCTGCTCCTGCAGCCAGGGCGCTGGTTCTGGGCTCCAAAGGGCTGCTGTTGGGGTCCGGAGCACCGACACTGAGGCCAGAGCGCTGATATTGGGGTGCTGGGTGCGGGATTTGGGGTCTGAAGCACTGATTTGGGGTACAAGACGCTGTTTGGGTGCTGGTTTGGAGCACAGGGCACTGGTTTGGGCTGTTTGGTACTGCTTTGGTGCTGGTTTGATGCCGGTGTGGGGTGCAGGGCACTGGTTGGTGTTGGTTTGGTGCCGGTTTGGGGCTGTTTGGGGCTGGTTTTGGTCCCAAACCCTGATCCTGCTCCCCCCAGGCCACCCCCAGCAGCCCCATCCGGATCAAGGTGGATCCCTCGCACGACGCCAGCAAAGTGAAGGCGGAGGGGCCCGGCCTGAGCCGCTCCGGTGAGCACGGGGCGGGGGGGGGATGGACCAGGGGGTCCCGGGGGGGGTTTGGGGACCCCCCTGACCCCCCCCGTGCCCCCCAGGGGTGGAGCTGGGGAAGCCGACGCAGTTCACGGTGAACGCCAAGGGCGGGGGGCGCGGGGCCCTCGAGGTGCAGGTGACGGGAACGGGCAAGGGGGACGCCGTGAAGGACCTGGAGCTCATCGACAACCTCGACGGGACCCACACGGTCAAGTACACCCGGTGCAGCAGGTACGGCCCCATAGACACCCCCAAACCACCCCGGTGCAGCAGGTACGGCCCCATAGACACCCCAAACCACCCCGGTGCAGCAGGTACGGCCCCATAGACACCCCCAAACCACCCCGGTGCAGCAGGTACGGCCCCATAGAGACCCCCAAACCACCCCAGTGCAGCAGGCACAGCCCCATAGACTCCCCTGCACCCCCAAACCTCCTATTGCCATGGGGGAACTCCCCCATGGGGGGGCCATGGGGCACCCCCTGAGCCTCCCCTTGTCCTCCCCCAGGGTAACTTGGGGGTCGCAGTGACCTATGGGGGCGACCCCATCCCCAAGAGCCCCTTCACCGTGGGGGTGGTCCCAGGCGTGGACCTGAGCAAGATCAAGGTCTCAGGCCTGGATGAGAGTAAGTGGGGGGGGGGGGGGCTGAGGGGAGGCAAACCCCATTTACGGGTGGGGCAATTGGGGAGCTGGGGATGGGGGGAGGGTGGGGACCCCGATTTTGGGGTGGGAGCGGCCTTTGGAGGTGGGAGTGATGATGGGGGAGAAATGGGGCCTCCCTCCCCATAGATGATGTGGGGGGGGCGGGTTGGGGCAGGATGCAGCCCCCCCTTCATGGTGCAGCCCTTGTTTTGGGGTTAATCCCGCCCATTTGGGGGCTCATTCCCCCCCTGTTTTGGGGTCCCATCCTGCTCTGTGGGTACAGCTCTATTTTGGGGTTAATCACCCCATTTTGGGTCTAATTTCCCCCCGCATTTCCAGGTCCATCCCAATCTGTGGGTACAGCTCTATTTTGGGGTAAATCCTGCCCCATTTGGGGGTTATTCCTCCTCATTTTGGGGTTAATCCGCCCCATTTTGGATCTCATTTCCCCCTGTTTTGGGATCCATCCCTATCTGTGGGTAGAGCTCTATTTGGGGTTAATCCCCTTGTTTTGGTGTCCCTCCCCCCCATTTTGGGGTCCTTCCCCCCCCATTTTGGGGTCAATCTCCCCCATTTTGGGGTCAGTCTCCCCCATTTCGGGGGTCAATCTCCCCCATTTCGGGGGTCAGTCTCCCCCATTTTGGGGTCAGTCTCCCCATTTTGGTGTCCCCTCCCCCCCATTTTGGGGTCAATCTCCCCCATTTTGGGGTCAGTCTCCCCCATTTTGGTGTCCCTCCCCCCCATTTCGGGGTCAATCTCCCCCATTTCGGGGTCAGTCTCCCCCATTTCGGGGTCAGTCTCCCCCATTTTGGGGTCAGTCTCCCCCATTTTGGTGTCCCTCCCCCCATTTTGGGGTCAATCTCCCCCATTTTGGGGTCAGTCTCCCCCATTTTGGGGTCCTTCCCCCCCATTTCGGGGTCAGTCTCCCCCATTTCGGTGTCTCCCCCCCCGCAGCACCGGAAGTGGGCCGGGAGCAGGAGGTTCTCGTGCAGTGGCGCGGGGCCGGCGGCGGCGGCCGCGTGGGGGCGCGCTTGAGCGGCCCTCCCGCCAGGGGGCGCCCTGCGCCGTGGAGCCCGGCCCGGACGGCGCCAGCCTCGTGCGCTTCGTCCCGCGGCACGAGGGCGCCCACGAGCTCGAGCTCACGTACGAGGCGCCGCCGTCCCCGGGAGCCCCTTCCCCATCCGGGCAGTGCCCGCGGCACCGGACCCCAGCAAGGTGGGGGAGGGGGGTGGGGGATGGGATGGGGATGGGGATGGGGATGGGGATGGGAGAGGGGATGGGAGGGGGATGGAGGATGGGATGGGAATGGGAGAGGGGATGGGGATGGGGGAGGGGATGGGAGGGGGATGGGGATGGGGATGGGGATGGGGATGGGGATGGGGATGTGAGAGGGGATGGGGATGGGGATGGGGATGGGGGAGGGGATGGGGATGTGAGAGGGGATGGGGATGGGGATGGGGGAGGGGATGGGAGGGGGATGGGAGAGGGGATGGGAATGGGAGAGGGGATGGGGATGGGGATGGGAGGGGATGGGGATGGGGATGGGGAGGGGATGGGGAGGGGGATGGGGAGGGGATGGGGGATGGGGATGGGGGGAGGGGATGGGAGGGGGATGGGAGAGGGGATGGGATGGGGATGGAGGATGGGGGAGGGGATGGGATGGGGATGGGGACACCCGGGCACCCCCCCTATGGTGGGGAATGGGAGCGCTCAGCCCTGAGCAGCCCCTGCAGTGGGCAGTGGGGACCCCCCTCAAACAACCCCTGCAGTGGGGAATGGGGACCACAAAACCTCCCTGCACACACAGACACCCCTTACGGGCTCCTAAACACCCCCAGATACCCGCAGCAGCAAGCAATGGGGACCCCAAAACACCAACGGGGCTCTAAAAGGGGCTCCCTGTGCCCGTGCCCCCTCTATGACACATCCTCCACTCCCCACCCTCCCCCAGGTGCGCGCCTTCGGGCCAGGGCTACAGGGGGGGCTGCCGGGGGTCCCAGCGCCCTTCACCATCGACACCAAAGGCGCCGGCACCGGGGGCCTGGGGCTGACGGTGGAGGGGCCCTGCGAAGCCAAGATCGAGTGCGTGGACAACGGCGACGGGACCTGCTCCGTGTCCTACCTGCCCACCGAGCCCGGCGACTACAACATCAACATCCTCTTCGCCGGCGCCCACGTGCCAGGGTCCCCGTTCCGCGCCCCCGGTGCGAGCCCCCTTCGACGCCTCCAAGGTGACGTGCTCGGGCCCGGGGCTGGAGGGGGCCACGGCCGGGCAGGCCGGGCACTTCCGAGTGGACTGCAGCCGCGCCGGCAGCGCCGAGCTCACCATCGGCATCGCCTCGGAGGCGGGCGCCCGCGCCGAGGTGCGCGTGGAGGACAACGGCGACGGCACCTACACCATCGCCTACACCCCACTGAGCCCCGGCGTCTACACCATCACCGTGGAGTACGGCGGGCAGCCCGTGCCGCACTTCCCCAGCAAGGTCCGCGTGGAGCCCGCCGTGGACACGGCCGGGTCAAGGTCTATGGGCCCGGAGTGGAGGGAGAAGGTGAGAGAGGGGTGCGGGGGTGACAGCGATGGGCACCAACACAGCACCCATCAATGGGCACCAACACAGAACCCATCAGTGGACACCAGCACAGCACCCATCTATGAGCACCAAAACAGCACCCATCGGTGGACACCAACATGACACCCATCGGTGGGCACCAACACAGCACCCATTGTTGAGCACCAGCCAACACAGCACCCATCGGTGGGCACTTAACACAGCACCCACTGATGGGCACCAACACAGCACCCATCGGTGGGCACCAACGCGACACCCATCGATGGGCACCAACACAGCACCCATCGGTGGGCACCAACACAGCACCCATCAGTGGACACCAACACGACACCCATCGATGGGCACCAACACAGCACCCATCGGTGGGCACCAACACAGCACCCATCAGTGGACACCAACACAGCACCCATCTATGAGCACCAACACAGCACCCATCGGTGGGCACCAACACAGCACCCATCGGTGGGCACCAGCCAACACAGCACCCATCGGTGGGCACTAACACAGTACCCACTGATGGGCACCAACACAGCACCCATCGGTGGGCACCAACACAAACACCCATCGATGGGCACCAACACAACACCTATGGTGTCCCCAATGGACCCCAACATTGATTGACACCCGCACAGCACCCATTGATGATTGACACCCACACAGCACCCATCGATGGACCCCAGCACAGCACCCATTGATGATTGACACCCACACAGCACCCATCGATGGACCCCAGCACAGCACCCATCGATGATGACACCCGCAGAGCACCCATCAATGGACCCCAGCACAGCACCCATTGGTGGTGGACCCCATCACAGCTCCCGTTCTCTCCCCATCCAGGCGTGTTCCGGGAGGCGGTGACCGAGTTCGATGTGGACGCCCGGGCGCTCACCAAGGTGGGGGGGCCCCACGTGAAGACGCGGGTGTGCAACCCCTCCGGGAACGTCACCGAGACCTTCGTGGAGGACCGGGGCGACGGCACCTACCACGTGGAGTACACCCCCTATGAGGAAGGTGAGCGGGGAGGTGGCCCCACAGTGTCCCTATGGCTATGTGGGGGTCGCCCCGCTGTGTCCCTATGGCCATGGAGGGATGCCCCATTGTGTTCCCTATGGCCATGAGGTGACGTCCCTATGGGGTGCCCCCAGGCCTGCACACGGTGGACGTGAGCTACGCCGGGAGCCCGGTGCCCACAGCCCCTTCCGCGTCCCCGTCACCGAGGGCTGTGATCCCGCGCGCGTCCGCGTCCATGGGCCCGGCCTGCAGAGTGGCACCACCAACCAGCCCAACCGCTTCACCGTGGAGACCCGGTGAGGGCCCCATAGCACCCACAGCCTGACCATGGGGCACCCCACAGCACCCACAGCCTGTCCATGGCTGCCTCACTGCCTGACCATGGTCACCCCACAGCACCCACAGCCTGTCCATGGGTGCCTCACAGCCTGACCGTGGGGCGCCCCATAGCACCCACAGCCTGCTCATAGGCACCCCACAGCACCCACAGCCTGCCCACGGTACCCCATAGCACCCACAGTCTGACCGTGGGGTGCCCCATAGCACCCACAGCCTGTTCATGGGAACCCCACAGCACCCACGGCCTGCCTATGGGTACCCCACAGCACCCACAGGCTGTCCTGGGTCCCCCAAGTCATCCCTGTACCCCAAAGTCATCCTGTCCCTGATACACCCCAGGACATCCTCGTACCCCACATCCTGCCCCTGCTGCCCCCCAAGTCACCCCCAAACCCCTTCCCCCCCCCCCCATGGTGGGGTTTGGAGGTGCCCCTGACCCCCATCTCCCCACCCCCCAGGGGGGCTGGCACGGGGGGGCTGGGCCTGGCCGTGGAGGGCCCCTCGGAGGCCAAGATGTCGTGCACGGACAACAAGGACGGGAGCTGCTCCGTCGAGTACATCCCCTACGAGCCAGGCACCTACAGCCTCAACGTCACCTACGGCGGCCACCAGGTCCCCGGTGAGCGCGAGGGGGGTCAGCGCGGCGGTGGGGCCCCCCCCGTGCCCCATGGCTCATGGTACCCCCCATAGGGAGCCCATTCAAGGTGCCGGTGACGGACGTGGTGGACGCAGCCAAGGTGAAATGTGTGGGGCCGGGGCTGACGCTGGGTGCTGTCAGGGCCAACGTGCCCCAGAGCTTCACTGTGGACACCAGCAAGGCCGGGGTGGCCCCCCTGGATGTGAAGGTGCAGGGACCCAAAGGTAAAGGGGGGAGCACCCAAGGGAGGGGGGCTCAGAGCGGTTGGGGTGCTCCTGGTGCAAGGGATGGGGGTAAAGGGTGTCCTGTGGGTGGTGGGGTGCGGGGGGCATCCCATGCATGGCGTTGGGGTGCCCATGTGGCCTCTTGGGGTGCCTCCAGGGGGTCTCTGGGTGTCCCATAATGTGCGGTGGGCCCCCCCCAGTGCCCCCCTGACCCCCGTGCCCCCCCCATAGGTGTAGTGGAGCCAGTGGAGGTGGCAGACAACGGGGACGGGACCCAGCGCGTGAGCTACGTCCCGAGCCGCGAGGGGCCCTACAGCATCTCCGTGCGCTACGGCGACGAGGAGGTGCCCCGCAGGTACTGGGGGGGGACATGGGCATGGGGGGGCCACAGGGGAGGACCGGGGTGGGGGCTCTGCTCTGACCCCCCCATGGTGTTCCCCAAGCCCGTTCAAGGTGAAGGCGCTGCCCACCCATGACGCCAGCAAGGTGAAGGCGAGCGGCCCGGGGCTCAACACCACGGGCGTCCCGGCCAGCCTGCCCGTGGAGTTCACCATCGACGCCAAGGACGCGGGCGAGGGGCTCCTGGCCGTGCAGATCACTGTGAGGGATGGGGGGGCACTGGGGGGGCATGGGGGGGAGCCCATAGTGCTGTACAGGCGTCTCTGGGTGCCATGGGTGATGCGCAAGGTGCTATGGGTGATGGGTGCCATGGGTGATGCGCAAGGTGCTATGGGTGATGGGTGCCATGGGTGATGCTCACAGTACCATGGGTGATGCTCACAGTACCATGAGTGATGCCATGGGTGATTCACATGGTGCCATGGGTGATGCTCACGGTGCCGTGGGTGATGCCATGGGCAATGTACATGGTGCCGTGGGTGATGCTCACAGTGCCATGGGTGATGCTCACGGTGCCATGAGTGATGCCGTGGGTGATGCCAGGGGTGATGTACATGGGTGATGCTCACGGTGCCATGAGTGATGCCGTGGGTGATGCCAGGGGTGATGTACATGGGTGATGCCAGGGGTGATGTACATGGGTGATGCTCACGGTGCCATGGGTGATGCTCACGGTGCCATGAGTGATGCCGTGGGTGATGCCAGGGGTGATGTACATGGGTGATGCCAGGGGTGATGTACATGGGTGATGCTCACGGTGCCATGGGTGATGCTCACGGTGCCATGAGTGATGCCGTGGGTGATGCCAGGGGTGATGTACATGGGTGATGCTCACGGTGCCATGGGTGATGCACCCTGTTTGGGCACCAGGGGCATCCCAGCGGATGCTCAGTGCTGAGGCCTGGGGCTGGCTGTGCACCGGCTCCCGCCCTCCCTCCCACCCCATTCCCGCTGTCCCGCAGGATCCCGAGGGGAAGCCCAAGAAGGCGTCGATCCGGGACAACCAGGACGGGACGTACACGGTGTCCTACGTGCCGGACATGACCGGGCGCTACACCATCCTCATCAAGTACGGGGGGGACGAGATCCCCTACTCCCCGTACCGCATCCGCGCCGTGCCCGCCGGCGACGCCAGCAAGTGCACCGTCACCGGTACGCGAGCACTGGGCTCAGCACCACCCGCAGCGGGGGAGGGCTATGGGGGGATCTGGCAGGGCCTCACGTGTGTTTCACTGATTTCTTGCTTCTCTGCCCCCCCCACGCCCGCCCCACATCCCCCCCCCCTCCCCCCCACTGCTGTAGTCTCCATCGGAGGTCACGGCTTAGGTAAGCTCATTGCATGGCTCGCTTGGCGTCGGGGTGCATGCGTGACCCCCCCTGCACCCCCAAAGTGCCCCCAGCCCTTGGGGGCACCCCCTTTTCTCCCCAGACAGCAATGAGGGTCCCCCCGCAGCCAATCAGGGCTCGACTTCGGGGGGTCCAAGCCTTGTTTGAGATGGAGGGGTCCCCCCCAGCTGCTTCAAGGACAGGGACCCACTGTTGTAGTGGGGGGAGTGTCCCCCCCACCTCATTCACTTTGGGGGGGCCCTCTTGGTGCAGTTGGAGGCAATGAGCTGGGGTGTGCCTTTGTACCCCCCCTCCCCATGGCACGACTGGAGCATCCCCATGCTCAGCCCATAAGGGGTACCCAGGACTCAGTTTGGGGGTGTATGGGGGGGGGGGTACAGGCAATGGGGCAATGAGCTGGGGGTGCCTCAATAACCCTCATTACCCCCCCCCCCTCCCCATGGCACGAGTGGAGCATCCCCATGCTCAGCCCATGGGGGGTACCCAGGGCTCAGTTTGTGGGCTCTGGAGGCCCACAGTGGGGTGACCTCCCCTGTCAATGGGGCCCTCAATCACCCCCACCTCCCCCATCCCACAGGGGCCGGTCTGGGCCCCACAATCCAGCTGGGGGAGGAGACGGTGATCACGGTGGACGCGAAGGCGGCGGGCAAGGGGAAGGTGACGTGCAGCGTCTGCACCCCCGACGGCTCCGAGGCCGACGTGGACGTGGTGGAGAACGCGGACGGGACCTTCGACATCTTCTACACCGCGCCACAGCCCGGCAAGTACGTGATCTGTGTGCGCTTCGGCGGCGAGCACATCCCCAACAGCCCCTTCCAGGTCATGGTGAGTGTGGGGCTGGCAGGGGTGGGCAGGGATGGGGAGGGATGGGGCAGGGATGGGGAGGGATGGGGAGGGGTGGGCAGGGATAGGCAGGGATGGGCAGGAATTGGGGTAGGGATGGGGAGGGAATGACGGGAGTCAGGAAGAGGACAAGAAGGGACATGGAAGGGGGTTGGGCAGGGGATGGGCAGGGTGGGAGGGGGCACAGGGGGGCACAGGGTGGGGACAGGGCCCAGTTGGGGGTCCCGGTGCCCAATGCAGTTCCCCCCTGGCGCAGGCGACAGAGCGGGCGCTGCTAGGGGTGAACGGGCTGGACATGGCCGGGCTGCGCCCCTTCGACCTCGTCATCCCCTTCACCATCAAGAAGGGCGAGATCACTGGTGAGGGGGGGGCACCCCAAAGCCATGCGGGTCTATGGGGGCCCCTCCCATTGCCCAGGGTCCTCAACACCCACCTGGGGTCCTCCTGGGGGTCCCCACCCCTTCCCCAAGTCCTCCCCAAGCAATGGGGCACCCATGGGTGCCCGCAGCCCCCCCAGTGACCCCCCTTTCCCCCCAGGGGAGGTGCGGATGCCCTCGGGCAAGGTGGCCAAGCCAGACATCACCGACAACAAGGACGGGACGGTGACGGTTCGGTTCGCGCCCAGCGAGGCCGGGCTGCACGAGATGGACATCCGCTACGAGAGCATGCACATCCCAGGTGGGGGCCGGGGGGGCTTTGAGGGCACCCTCCTGAAGCATCCCAGCACCGCGGCTCCCCACATCCCACCCCGTATCCATGGCAACCACCAGCATCCTCCGTGGCACTGGGGGGGGCGTCTCCTGCCCCCCAACACCCCCTTTGTGTGTGTGTCCCCACAGGCAGCCCCCTTCAGTTCTATGTGGACTACGTGAACAGCGGCCACGTCACCGCCTACGGCCCTGGCCTCATCCACGGCACCGTGAACAAACCAGCCTCCTTCACCGTCAACACCAAGGACGCCGGCGAGGGTGAGCCCACGGGGTGCCTCCCCAGCACCCACGAGCACCTGGGCCCCCCCTCACTGCTGCCCTACCCCCCAGGAGGGCTGTCGCTGGCCGTGGAGGGGCCCTCCAAGGCGGAGCTGAGCTGCACGGACAACCAGGACGGGACGTGCAGCGTCTCCTACCTGCCCGTGCTGCCCGGGGACTACAGCATCGTGGTCAAGTACAACGAGAAGCACATCCCCGGGAGCCCCTTCACCGCCCGCATCACCGGTACCCGGCAGCGGGGCGCCATGGGGGCGATGAGGGGCAATGGGGGCAATGGGAGGCGATGGGAGGCAATGGGGGGCGATGGGAGGCGATGGGGGGCAATGGGAGGCAATGGGGTGCAATGGGAGGCAATGAGATGCAATGGGGGGCAATGGGAGGCAATGAGATGCAATGGGAGGCAATGGGTTGCAATGGGAGGCAATAGGATGCAAGAGGATGCAATAGGGTGCAATGGGACGCAATGGGGTGCAATGGGAGGTGGTGGAACACCATGGGAGTCAATGGGTTGCATTGGGAGGCAATGGGATGCAGTGGGATGCAATGGGAGGCAGTGGGATGCAATGGGATACAATGGGGTGCAATGGGAGGCAATGGGAGTCAATGGTTGCCATGGGGGCCATGGCGCTCACCCACTACCCACCGCAGGTGACGACAGCCTGCGCCTGTCCCACCTCAAGGTGGGCGCCTCAGCCGACATCCCCCTGGACCTGGGTGAGACCGACCTGAGCCAGCTCACGGCGGCCGTCACCGCGCCCTCGGGCCGCAAGGAGCCCTGCCAGCTCAAGCGCCTGCGCAACGGGCACATCGGTGCGGGGGGGGGACAGGGCCCGGTACTTGCTGCTGGGTCACGGGGGGAGCAGCCACAGCTGCTGGCCCCCATACCCCATATCCTATATCCCTGTATCCCCATATACCCATATTTCATATCCCCATACCCCCATATCCCTGTATCCCCATATCCCATATCCTATATCCCGTTATCCCCATATACTGTATCTCCATATACCCATACTTCATATCCCCATACCCCCATATCCTATATGCCGTTATCCCCATATACTGTATCTCCATATACCCATACTTCATATCCCCATACCCCCATATCCCTGTATCCCCATATCCCATACCCCATATCCCTGTATCCCCCTACCCCATATCCCCATATCTCCATACCCCCGTACCCCCATATCCCCATAACCCTATATCCCCATACCCATCCCCATACCCCCATATCCCCATACCCCCATATCCCTGTACCCCTATATCCCCATATCACCGTACTCCCATATCCCTGTACCCCCATATCCCCGTACCCCTATATCCCCATACCCATCCCCATACCCCCATATCCCCATACAGCCATATCCCTGTACCCCCATATCCCCGTACCCCTATATCCCCATACCCATCCCCATACCCCCATATCCCCATACACCCATATCCCTGCACCCCCATATCCCCGTACCCCTATATCCCCATACCCATCCCCATACCCCCATATCCCCATACACCCATATCCCTGCACCCCCATATCCCCGTACCCCTATATCCCCATACCCATCCCCATACCCCCATATCCCCATACCCCCATATCCCTGTACCCCCATATCCCCGTACCCCTATATCCCCATACCCATCCCCATACCCCCATATCCCCATACCCCCATATTCCTGCACCCCCATATCCCCGTACCCCTGCATCCCCCCGTACCCCATTCCCTCATGGCTGCCCCGTGCCCCGCAGGGATCTCCTTCGTGCCGCAGGAGGTGGGGGAGCACCTGGTGCACGTGCTGCGGGGGGGGCAGCCTCTGCCGCGCAGCCCCATCGCCGTCACCATCAGCCAGGCAGAGCTGGGCGACGCCGCCCGCGTGCGTGTGGCAGGGCCGGGCCTGCGCGAGGGCCGCACCTTCGAGCCCACCCACTTCACCATCGACACCCGCGATGCCGGTACCTGCACCCCCCCATGGCACCCATAGCACCCGTGGCATCCTGATAGCACCCAGAGCGTCCCCAGAACACCCCCAGAGCACCCATGGCATCCTGATAGCACCCAGAGCGTCCCCAGAACACCCCCAGAGCACCCATGGCATCCTGATAGCACCCAGAGCATCCCCAGAACACCCCCAGAGCACCCATGGCATCCTGATAGCACCCAGAGCGTCCCCAGAACACCCCCAGAGCACCCATGGCATCCTGATAGCACCCAGAGCATCCCCATAGCACCCATGGCATCCTGATAGCACCCAGAGTGTCCCCAGAGCACCCCCAGAGCACCCATGGCATCCTGATAGCACCCAGAGCATCCCCAGAGCACCCGTAGCACCCATAGCATCCCCATAGCACCTGTAGCATCCCCTGACCCCCCGTAGCACCCATAGCATCCCCATAGCATCCCCTGATGCCCCTCATTGCACCCATAGCACTTCCTGACCCCCCATAGCATCCCCATTGCACCCATGCACTTCACCACTGATACCCACGATGCAAGTACCAGCCCCTGACCGCCCCATAGCACCCCTCCACCACAATGTCCCCATCACCCGCCAGCCCTGACCCCCCTCCCTCTGGCCCCATCACAACCAGGGGGTGTCACATGCCTGGGAGGGGGTCCCCGTTAACCCCCCCGTGCCCCATGGTAGGGTATGGGGGGCTGAGCCTGTCCATCGAGGGCCCCAGCAAGGTGGACATCACCACGGAGGAGCTGGAGGACGGGACGTGCCGTGTCTCCTACTGCCCCACGGAGCCCGGCAACTACATCATCTCGCTCAAGTTCGGCGACCAGCACGTGCCCGGTGCGCCCCAGCGATGGGGGGGGTCTGTGGGGTGTCTATGTGGTCTATGAGGGGGTCTATGTGGTCTGTGGAATCTATGGGGTGTCTGACGCCCCGCTGGACCCCCAGGGAGCCCGTTCTCAGTGAAGGTGACAGGCGAGGGCCGGATGAAGGAGAGCATCACGCGCCGGCGCCGTGCCCCCCCCGAGGCCACCGTGGGCTCTGCCTGCGACCTCAGCCTCAAGGTGCCCGGTAAGTGATGAGGGGGGGCCCAGGGGGTCCTATGGGGGGGACCCCAAGGACAAATGGAGAGACCTTAAGGACCCCCCCGTCCCCGCAGAGCTGAGCGAGCACGAGGTGACGGCGCTGGTCACGGGCCCCTCGGGGCAGGCGGTGGCGGCGCAGGCGCTGGAGGGCGAGGGCGGCGCCTACAGCATCCGGTTCGTGCCGGCCGAGACCGGGGTGCACTCGGTCAGCGTGAAGGACCGGGGCCAGCACGTGCCGGGCAGCCCCTTCCAGTTCACCGTGGGGCCGCTGGGTGAAGGCGGCGCGCACAAGGTCCGAGCGGGGGGACCCGGCCTAGAGCGCGCCGAGGCAGGGGTGCCAGGTGAGCGGGGGGGCCCCAACAGTGACACAGACACCCCTAAACCTGAGAGAACCCCCCCTAAACCTGATAGTGCTACACCTGAACCTGAAGAGATACACCTAAACCTTATATACACTTAAACTGATGCAGATACACCTAAACCTGATAGAGATACACCTGAACCTGAGACAGGTACACCTAAACGTGAGACAAATACACCTGAACCTGAAGAGATACACCTAAACCTTATATACACTTAAACTGATGCAGATACACCTAAACCTGATAGAGATACACCTGAACCTGAGACAGGTACACCTAAACGTGAGACAAATACACCTGAACCTGAGAGAGATACACCTAAACCTTATATACACCAAAACTGATGCAGATACACCTAAACCTGATAGAGATACACCTGAACCTGAGACAGGTACACCTAAACGTGAGACAAATACACCTGAACCTGAGAGAGATACACCTAAACCTTATATACACCAAAACTAATGCAGATACACCTAAACCTGATAGAGATACACCTGAACCTGAGACAGGTACACCTAAACGTGAGACAAATACACCTGAACCTGAGAGAGATACACCTAAACCTTATCTACACCAGAACTGATACAGATACACCTAAACCTGATAGCCCCCTAAACGTGACCCACACCCCTTAAACATGACCCAGAGCCCCCAGACCTGACCCAGAGCCTCCAAATCCTCTCCGAGCATCCCCAAAGCCCACTGCAGCTCCCCCTGCATCCCTCCCATCCCCTCCTGGCCTGCCCCCATATCCCACGCACTGGGTTACGTCTGGGGGGCGTCTCAGCCCTTTGGGGCTCCCTGACCCCCCTCTTCGTGCCCCCCCAGCCGAGTTCAGCATCTGGACGCGGGAGGCGGGCGCCGGGGGCCTCTCCATCGCCGTGGAGGGCCCGAGCAAGGCCGAGATCGCCTTCGAGGACCGCAAGGACGGCTCCTGCGGCGTCTCCTACGTGGTGCAGGAGCCGGGTACGGCCGCGGGGGGGGGCACGGGGGCCCTGGCGCAGTAACCGCGTGCGGACACGAGGCGGCGCTGCTGAGGGGGCACAAAACGAGCTCTGGGGGGGGCGCTGTATAGGGGACCTACAGGGGTACATGGGGACCCCCCAGCCCGGTGCCACGTCCCGGTGTCCCCGCAGGTGACTACGAGGTGTCGGTGAAGTTCAACGAGGAGCACATCCCCGAGAGCCCGTTCGTGGTGGCGGCGGCGGCGCCCTGCGATGCTGCTCGGCGCCTCACTGTTTCTAGCCTTCAGGTGAGGCACCGGGAGAAACCCCCCCAGCACCGGGGGCGGCAGGGCCAGCGCCGGGGGGGACACGGAGAGGGACTGGGGGGCTAGAGGGGTCTGAGGCAGATATGGAGCCAGATAGGGGGGTTATGGGGGGTCCGAGGGGGATATGGAGCCAGATAGGGGGGTTATGGGGGGTCCGAGGGGGATATGGAGCCAGATAGGGGGGTTATGGGGGGTCCGAGGGGGATATGGAGCCAGATAGGGGGGTTATGGGGGGTCCGAGGGGGATATGGAGCCAGATAGGGGGGTTATGGGGGGTCCGAGGGGGATATGGAGCCAGATAGGGGGGTTATGGGGGGTCCGAGGGGGATATGGAGCCAGATAGGGGGGGTTAGGGGGGCCCGAGGGGGATATGGAGCCAGATAGGGGGGGTTAGGGGGGTCCGAGGGGGATATGGAGCCAGGTAGGGGGGGTTAGGGGGGTCTGAGGGGGATATGGAGCCAGATAGGGGGGGTTAGGGGGGTCTGAGGGGGATATGGAGCCAGGTAGGGGGGGTTAGGGGGGTCTGAGGGGGATATGGAGCCAGGTAGGGGGGGTTAGGGGGGGTCTGAGGGGGATATGGAGCCAGATAGGGGGGTTATGGGGGGTCCGAGGGGGATATGGAGCCAGGTAGGGGGGGTTAGGGGGGTCTGAGGGGGATATGGAGCCAGATAGGGGGGGTTAGGGGGGGCCGAGGGGGATATGGAGCCAGATAGGGGGGTTATGGGGGGTCCGAGGGGGATATGGAGCCAGGTAGGGGGGGTTAGGGGGGTCTGAGGGGGATATGGAGCCAGATAGGGGGGGTTAGGGGGGCCCGAGGGGGATATGGAGCCAGATGGGGGGGTTAGGGGGGTCTGAGGGGGATATGGAGCCAGGTAGGGGGGGTTAGGGGGGCCCAAGGGGGATATGGAGCCAGGTTAGGGGGGTCTGAGAGGGATATGGAGCCAGATAGAGGGGTTATGGGGGGTCCAAGGGGGATATGGAGACAAATAGTGGGGTTTAGGGGGGTCTAAGCAGCACAATGGAGCCAAATGGGGGAGGGGTAGGCAGTCTAAGGGAGGTATGGAATCAGATAGGGAAGTAGGTCCAAGGGGGATATGGAGCCGTATAGGGGTGTTTAGGGGGTCTAAGCGACAATGGAGCCAAACAGGGAGGTTTATGGGGATATGGAGCCTATAGGAGGATTTAGGATGTGTCTCAGGGGGATAATGGAGCCACATAGAGGGGTTCAGGGGGCTCAAGGGGGTCTTAGGGGGATAATGGAGCTGTATAGGGGGGTCTCAGGGGGTATGAGGTGGTAGTGGAGCCGTATAGAGGGATTTAGAGGGATTTAAGGGGGTCTCAGGGGGAAAATGGAGCCACATCAGGGAGTTTAGGGGGACAGTGGAGGCACGGAGCAGGGTTAGGAGGGTTTGGGGTGCTTTTAGGGTCATCCTAGCCCCATAGTGGGGCTTAGTGGGGTTTGGGGCACAGCAGAGCCTCAGTCAGGTCCGGGGGGGCTGGAGCTGGTTTTGGGGTCCCTGCGCTGGCCAGGCTGCCCCACCCCCAAACCGGGGGGTTCCCTGGGGGTTTCTCTCGTGTCTCTTTTAAAGGCTATTAACAGCCCCACCCCCACTTTGGGGGTCACCCTGGGGCTGGGGGAGTCTTAGTGGGAGTGAGCGGCCCCCCAAACCCCCCCTGCACCCCCAAAGCGGGACCGGGGTCCCCCACTCGCTCCCACTAAGCCCCCCAGCCCCATAAGGTAAGTGGGGTATGGAGGGGGTCCCGACACCCCCAAACCTTGGGGCACCTCGAAAACGGGGTGAGTTCCCCTCCCCCCACGTTATTTGGGGTGAGGATTTGGGGGTGTCACCTCCCTGGGGTGATTAATTTGCACCCCAGGTTTTGGGGTGCAGCTGCCCCCATCCTACTGGGGGGGGTTAAACCCCTTTAAGCTGGGGTTTGATGCTGGGGGGGGCAATGCCAGGTTCTATCCCCCTGCCCCCGCACTTGGGGGTGCCCCCCCGTTTGGGGGTGCCCCCCCCCCCGCTGACGGTCTCTGCCCCCCCAGGAATCAGGGCTCAAGGTTCACCAACCCGCGTCCTTCGCCGTGAGCCTCAATGGGGCCAAGGGCGCGCTGGACGCCAAAGTGCACAGCCCCTCGGGGGCGCTGGAGGAGTGCCACATCACCGAGGTCACCGAAGGTGAGGGCCCCCCCGGGCCCCACAATGGGCTTGCCCAAACCCCTCTGCCCTCCGCTGCGGCTGAACCACTTCTGGCTCATGGGGTGGGGGGACAGCCCCTGTGGGCTGGAGGGAGGATTTAGGGCCCCCCCCTGAACTTTAGGAGGGGGATTTTGGGGTCTCCCCCACTTTAGGAGCTCCCTCAAGCCCTGTTCGTTTGGTCTGGGGGTCCCCAGGGGGTGTTAGGTTCACTGATGTCTATGCGGTCTCATTGATGTCTGTGGAGTTTCTTTGATGTCTATGGGGTTTCACTGGTGTCTATGTTGTTTCATTGATATCTATGGGGGCTCCCTGATATCTATGGGGTCCCTTGATGTCTATGGGGTACATTGATGTCTATGGGGTCCCTGACCCCATTGCCCCCAGGCAAGCACACCGTGTGGTTAATCCCATTGGTCCATTGTTGTCTATGGGGTCCGTTGATGTCTATGGCATTCACTGATGTCTGTGGGGTCCATTGATGTCTATGGGGTCTCAGTGGTGTCTGTGGGGTCCATTGCTGTCTATGGGATCCCTGACCCCCTTGCCCCCCAGACAAGTACGCCGTGCGCTTCATCCCGCGGGAGAACGGGGTCTATTCCATCGACGTCAAGTTCGAGGGCTCGCACATCCCCGGGAGCCCCTTCAAGGTGCGCGTGGGGGAGCCGGGCCAGGCCGGGGACCCGGGGCTCGTGTCCGCCTACGGCCCGGGCCTGGAGGGCGGCACCACAGGTAGGGGCCGCGCGGGGGAGCTGGGGGGTCCAGCCGGGCTCTATGGGGGGTCTGGGGGCTCCCTAGGGGGTTCGGGGCGCTGCGGCCTCATAGCGGGCCTCATGCAGCTGGGGCCCTCTGTGTGGTTTCGGGGTGTCTCATTGTGATTCAGGATGGTTTGGGGCTGTTTGGGTGCTGGTTTTGGGGTTGTTTGGGGCAGTTTTGGGGCTGTTTCAGGCAGTTTGGGGGCTGTTTGGGTGCTGGTTCTCGGGCAGTTTCGGGTTGTTTGGGGCAGTTTTGGGGCTGTCTCAGGCAGTTGGGGGCTGTTTGGGTCAGTTCGGGGCTGTTTGGGTGCTGGTTCTCGGGCAGTTTCGGGTTGTTTGGGGCAGTTTTGGGGCTGTCTCAGGCAGTTGGGGGCTGTTTGGGTCAGTTCGGGGCTGTTTGGGTGCTGGTTCTCGGGCAGTTTTGGGTTGTTTGGGGCAGTTTTGGGGCTGTTTCAGGCAGTTTGGGGGCTGTTTGGGTGCTGGTTCTCGGGCAGTTTCGGGTTGTTTGGGGCAGTTTTGGGGCTGTTTCAGGCAGTTTGGGGGCTGTTTGGGTGCTGGTTCTCGGGCAGTTTTGGGTTGTTTGGGGCAGTTTTGGGGCTGTTTCAGGCAGTTTGGGGGCTGTTTGGGTGCTGGTTCTCGGGCAGTTTCGGGTTGTTTGGGGCAGTTTTGGGGCTGTCTCAGGCAGTTGGGGGCTGTTTGGGTCAGTTCGGGGCTGTTTGGGTGCTGGTTCTCGGGCAGTTTCGGGTTGTTTGGGGCAGTTTTGGGGCTGTCTCAGGCAGTTGGGGGCTGTTTGGGTCAGTTCGGGGCTGTTTGGGTGCTGGTTCTCGGGCAGTTTCGGGTTGTTTGGGGCAGTTTTGGGGCTGTTTCAGGCAGTTTGGGGGCTGTTTGGGTGCTGGTTCTCGGGCAGTTTCGGGTTGTTTGGGGCAGTTTTGGGGCTGTTTCAGGCAGTTTGGGGGCTGTTTGGGTGCTGGTTCTCGGGCAGTTTCGGGTTGTTTGGGGCAGTTTTGGGGCTGTTTCAGGCAGTTTGGGGGCTGTTTGGGTGCTGGTTCTCGGGCAGTTTCGGGTTGTTTGGGGCAGTTTTGGGGCTGTTTCAGGCAGTTTGGGGGCTGTTTGGGTGCTGGTTCTCGGGCAGTTTCGGGTTGTTTGGGGCAGTTTTGGGGCTGTTTCAGGCAGTTTGGGGGCTGTTTGGGTGCTGGTTCTCAGGCAGTTTCGGGTTGTTTGGGGCAGTTTTGGGGCTGTTTCAGGCAGTTTGGGGGCTGTTTGGGTCAGTTCGGGGCTGCCTGGGGCTGGTTCCGGGGTCCCTCACTGCGTTTGCCCCCCCAGGCTCCCCGGCAGAGTTCGTGGTGAACACGTGCAAGGCGGGCCCGGGGGCTCTGGCCGTCACCATCGAGGGCCCGTCCAAGGTGAAGATGGAGTGCAGGGAGTGCGCCGAGGGCTACCGCGTGTGCTACACCCCCATGGCCCCCGGCAGCTACCTCATCTCCATCAAGTTCGGGGGCCCCCACCACATCGTGGGCAGCCCCTTCAAGGCCAAGATCACTGGTAACGAGAGGCTGAGGGGGGGTAACGGGTGGGGTTTGGGGTGCAAGGGGCGGGTTTGGGGGGTTTGGTCAGTTTTGGGGTAATTTGGGCAGTGTTGGGGTACAGTGAGCACTGTTGGGGTGCATTGGGGCAGGTTTGGGTTCGTTTGGGTCACTTGGCTCCGTTTGGGTCAGTTTTGGGTGGTTTGGGTCACTTTTGGCTCAGTTTGGGTCAGTTTGGCTCAGTGTGGCTCAGTTTTGGCTTGGTTTGGCTCAGTTTGGGTCATTTTGGCTCAGTTTTGGCTCAGTTTGGGTCAGTTTTGGGTGGTTTGGGTCAGTTTTGGCTCAGTTTGGGTCATTTTGGCTCAGTTTGGGTCAGTTTTGGGTGGTTTGGGTCAGTTTTGGCTCAGTTTGGGTCAGTTTGAGTCAATTTGGCTCAGTTTGGGTCAGGTTTGGTCATTTTGGCTCAGTTCGGCTCAGTTTTGGGTGGTTTGGGTCAGTTTTGGCTCAGTTTGGGTCAGTTTGAGTCAATTTGGCTCAGTTTGGGTCAGGTTTGGTCATTTTGGCTCAGTTCGGCTCAGTTTTGGTCACTATGGGGTGCTCTGCCCCCCCCAGGCCCGCGCCTCGTGAGCAGCCACAGCCTCCGCGAGAGCTCCTCGGTGCTGGTGGACACCGGCGGGGGGGCCGCAGCCGCAGCAGCCGTGGGGGGGGCCCCCCCCGGAGCTGCCCCCCCGGGCTCGGACGCCGGGCGCGTGGTGGCCAAAGGGCTGGGGCTCAGCAAAGCCTTCGTGGGGCAGAAGAACAGCTTCAGCCTGGACTGCAGCCGCGCCGGTGCGGGCTCCCCCATGGCAAACCATGGGTGATACCCCCCCAGGGACCCTCCCATGGCACCCCCATGGGTGATACCCACCCCAGAGACCCCCCCCATGGGTGATACCCACCCCAGTGATCCCCCCTATGGCTGATACCCTCTATAATTGCCCCTCTCATGGGTGATACAACCATGGGACCCCCCCAATGACACCCCCAGGGACCCCCCTGGGTCATCCCGCCCCACTGGCACCCCCCAATGCCCCTCCCATGGGGTGGTACCCCTGTGTGAGCCCCCAGTGACCTCCCTCCATAGGTGATACACCCCCCTCGGGACCCCCCCAATGACCCCCTCATAGGTGACACCCTCCCTCCAACACCCCCACCCACTGCCAGCCCCCAAGAGCCCCCCTGAGCCCTCCTTTTGGGGGTGGGGGAGCTGCTTTTTGGGGGGTCTCAGCTCCTGTTTTGGGGGGCGGTTCTGAATGGCACAAGTGTGTCTTCCCCCACTGACACCCCCATTCCATAGGGAACAACATGCTGCTGGTGGGGGTGCAGGGCCCGCGCTGCCCCTGCGAGGAGATCGTGGTGAAGCACCTGGGGAACCAGCTCTACAACGTCAGCTACGTCCTGCGGGAGCGCGGCGACCACCTCCTGGTCATCAAGTGGGGCGAGCACCACGTCCCCAACAGCCCCTTCCGCGTCACCGTGCCCTAGGGGGGGCCCGCGCCCCCCCACGGCCACCCCCACACCCGCCATGGGGGGGGATGGGCTTTAACTCGCTCCGGGACCCACAGATCCACTCTGGGACCCACAGACCCAATGGGGGGGGGCACCTGACCCGCTTCGGGGGGGGACCCAGACCCAGCTGGGGGCATCCAGACCTGCTATGGGGGGGCTTCAACCCACTATGGGACCCACAGACCCGCTGTGGGACCCACAGACCCACTATGGGACCCACAGACCCGCTATGGGGGGGCATCAACAAACTATGGGACCCACAGACCCACTATGGGGGGGCTTCAACCTGCTATGGGACCCACAGACCTGCTATGGAGGGGCATCAACCCACTATGGGGCCCACAGACCCACTATGGGGGGTCTTCAACCCACTATGGGACCCACAGACCTGCTATGGGGGGACCGAGACCCACTATGAGGACCCCCAGACCCACTTCGAGGTGACACAGCCCCACTTCGGGGACCCCCTCCCACTATGATGCCCCCACCCCCAACCCAGGGTCCTGCTTTGGGCCCCACTGCTGCCGCCCCTCCCCCACCACCACTTTCCCGCCCCCCCCCACTTTTTTGGCCCCCGCCTCTCCCCCATTTTTTTTTATTTTATTGGAATTTTGTACCAGCCGCGGGGGGGCCCCTCCCCCCCCCAATAAACTCGTTCTGCTTCAGCTGCCTCCAATGGGGGGTCTATAGGGGCAAAGGGGGACTGTATACAGGGGGGAGGGACCTATGGGGGGCCTATACAGGGGGTGGGACACGGAAATGAGGATGGACGGGGGGAGCCTATGGGGGGAGCTGTATGGGGGGAGCATGGAGGGGGGCCTATGGGGGCTATAGAGGGGGGCGAGCTGTAGGGGTAGGGTGGGAGGGGTGTATGTGATGGGGGGATGGGGGAGACCCCTATGGCGGGGGGGCACCTATGGATGCGGGTGGACGGGAGGGCACCGGGGGACCCCATCTATGGGGGGACACCCCCCATATGGGGCTGAGGCAGAGACTGCGGGTGCTCCCTTCCCCATATAAGGACTTATGCAAACGAGGCCCCGCCCACACCGAGGGGGGCGGTGCCATGCAAATGCCACGAGTGACGTTATCGACGCCATCAAATCAGCTGCCAGGACGCAGCCGCACACAAATCCCTCCCCTCTGCGCATGCGCCCACTTCCTGTCGCTCAAGGGCCGCGCTCTCTGATTGGCTCCTGACGCTCTACGGTGGGGGAGGGCGTTGGAGCCGCGCCGCCGCCTCTGGTGGGTGAACGGCGCCGGAGCCCCCCATAGCCCCCCACAGCCCCCTATATGCTTACGTACGGCACCCTATAGCCCCCCATAGCCCCCTATATGCATACGTACGGCACCCTATAGCCCCCCATAGCCCCCTATATGCTTACGTACGGCACCCTATAGCCCCCCATAGCCCCCCATAGCCCCCTGCTGCCCCCCCTGCGGCCCCGGCACCCAGCGGCTCCTCCAGGGGCGGCCAGAAGCCGCCGGAAGTGCGGTGCTGCGGGGGGGCGTGGCCGGAAGCCGAGGGGCGGGGATACTATAAAAGCCGCGCGCAGGCGCCGCCGCCCTCTCTTTGGAGCTGGGCGAGGTGAGCTCCGCTCCGCGCCGGGCCGGGCCGGGGGGGGTCATGGCGGGGTCATGGCGGGGTCATGGGGGGCTTCCCGCCCCTCCCCCCCGCCCCTCCCCCCCAACCCTCCCCGTTCTCTCCCGCAGGTCCCGGAGCCGCCGCCATGGGCCGCCGCCCGGCGCGATGGTGAGGCGCGTGACGTCAGCGCGGAGGGGGTGGTGACGTCATTGAGGGGGTGGTTTTGGGGTTCCCCCATTAATCATCACCTCCCCCCCAGTTACAGGTACTGCAAGAACAAACCGTACCCCAAGTCCCGCTTCTGCAGAGGGGTCCCCGGTGAGTCCCCAACACGCCCCCCAAAAACCCTCTCCTGCGGGCCCCCTTCATCGCCCCCCATTGATCCCCCCGTTTCCCCTCCATAGACCCCAAGATCCGCATCTTCGACCTGGGCCGCAAGAAGGCGAAGGTGGACGAGTTCCCGCTCTGCGGGCACATGGTGTCAGATGAGTACGAGCAGCTCAGCTCCGAAGGTGCGTGTGGGTCACGGGGGGGGCTCTGTGGGGTGAGCCTGGGGCATAGGGTGACCCCTCCCATGGTGTTTGTGCCCCCCAGCGCTGGAGGCCGCCCGGATCTGCGCCAACAAGTACATGGTGAAGAGCTGCGGGAAGGACGGGTTCCACATCCGCGTGCGCCTGCACCCCTTCCACGTCATCCGCATCAACAAGATGCTCTCGTGCGCGGGGGCCGACAGGTCAGGGTGAACCCCCACACCGGAGGGGGGCCCACAACCGGGGGGGGGGGAAGGCAGGATGTGCCGTGGTGCCTCCATCCTCATCCCATCGGGAGCTCAATGCCACCCCCGTATCGAACCCCCCCATTCTGCCCCCAGTTTTGGGGTGTTTCTGGAGTCAGGGCTCCACTGGGACGTTGGGGGGATTTCTCAAAGGGGGGGCTACCCCCGCTGCTGCGGTGGATTCCTGGGGGGGACTTTGGGATGCAAACTCCATTGGCTGCGTTGCAATATGGGGATGCCCCTGTCTCCCTATGGGGGTACCCCCGGGGGTCCTCCTGCCCCCCCCCCTCCCCCGCAGCTAATTAAGCCGGCCGTGGCCCCCCCCCGGTGGGGTCCCGGCGTGCAATGGCTGCGCACAGCAACCCCCCCGGCTGTGTAGGGCACCCCACTGCCCCCTCCTCAGTGGGGTGCTCCAAGGGGCCGGGGGCACAGCCCTTCCCCTCCCTCCCTAGGGCTGGGTGTGGGGGTGCCCCCCCTCACCCCCATCATCCCCCCCCAGGCTGCAGACCGGGATGCGCGGCGCCTTCGGGAAGCCGCAGGGGACGGTGGCGCGGGTGCACATCGGCCAGGTCATCATGTCCATCCCGCACCAAGGCCCAGAACAAGGAGCACGTGGTGGAGGCCCTGCGCCGCGCCAAGTTCAAGTTCCCCGGGCGCCAGAAGGTACCGGGAGGGGGGACCCCAATGGGGGCGGGCTCAGTGTCCCCAATGGGGAAGGGATCCCTGTGTCCCCAGTGGAGTGGGGGTGTTCGTGTCACCCCAGGAGCTGCTCTTCAGGGAAGGGAGACTCGGGGGGGCGCAGATGTTGATTGGTGGGGATGTCTCGTGGTGTCTTCCATACAGTGTGCCCCATGCCATGGTGTCCCCCGCAGGACGTCCTGTGGTGTCTTCCATACGGTGTTCCCCATAGGTTATCCCATGGCGTCCTATAGCTCCACCCAGTGCTCCCAGTGGATGGGACACACACCAGAAGGGGGGACCCATGTGCCCCCCAAACGTGCGGGGGGGGTGGGAGCTTGAGGCATATCTCATGGGGTGAAGGGGAGGTTCTGGGGTGCCCCTGACCCCGTCCCTGCCCTTCCCCCCCCCCAGATCCATATCTCCAAGAAGTGGGGCTTCACCAAGTTCAACGCCGACGCCTTTGAGGAGATGGTGGCTCAGAAGCGCCTCATCCCCGACGGCTGCGGCGTCAAGTACGTCCCGTGCCGGGGGCCGCTGGACCGCTGGAGGGCGCTGCACGCGGCCTGAGCCCCCCAAACCCCGCTGTGGGACCTCCCGGCAGCGAGCACCGCCAGGGGGCGCACTTGCAGGGAGGGGGGCGCTCCTCCAGGTGGGTGCGGTTCCCCACCTCCCAGTGCGCCCTCTGGCGGGTGGGAGGACTTGGGGGAGGCCCCGTGTTGCTTTCGGGGGTCCTGGCACAAATAAAGGTCTGTGGAGCCCCTCCCCACTGCATTGCTCTGGTTTGGGGGGGGGGGGGGGGGCGTAAATGGGGGAGGGGCTTGGACCCCCCATAGATGCGGCTTCACAACTGGGGTGAAATGAGTAAAAATGAGGCTTTGCTTTATTCCCAACGTGGCCCCTCCCCCCCCCCGGGGCTGTACAGACAGGGTGGGGGCGGGGCAGGAAACGGGGGGGAGGGAAGGGCAGCACCTCAGGTTTGGGGGGCAGGGGGAATAGGGGAGGTCACCGCGGGGGGGGGGGGGGGGGGGCGGCTATAAAAAAAAACTATAAAAACCCAAAACTTCACATTCACAGACGATGATGAGGGGGCGGAGGGGCGCTCAGCCCCCATTGTGCTTAGGGGAGGCCCCCATCAAATGAGGGGAGGGGGCTGGGGGGAGGCGGTTTCCCGCTGTAGCACCAAGAGCTGGAGGGTTCCCCCCACAGCACAATGGGGGCGGGGTCCCCGTTACACGGTGGTGACCGAGAGCAGGGGGCTCCCCCACCGCGCCCGCCCTCGCCCCGCGCCAGCATCTCCTGGATCGTGACCCAGTTATCGAGGATGCGGCGGCTCCGCTTGCGGGGCCCGCGCCGGGCGGCCCCGGCCAGGGGGGGCGGCTCCGGAGCCCCGGCCCCGGCTCCCGGTCCCGGCGGCTCGGCCCGGCCCTGCAGGAGCAGCTCCCGCCGCCGCCGCTGCTCCCGCGCCCGGGCCAGGTGCTGCTTGCGCTGCTCGCGGCTCCAGTAGCGCCCGGTCTTGAGCTCGCTGCGGGCGTCGTCGTCCGTGGTGGAGCCGCCGCGCTCCTCCAGATCTTGATGGCGCGGGCCTTGAGCAGCCGATCCCGGCCCGGCCGCTTCCCCCGCGGGCCCCCGCCGCGGGCAGCCCCGGCCCCGGCGCCCGGCACGGCCCAGCCCCGCGGCGGGGGGGAGCTGCGGCAGCTCTCGCCCGTGTTGTAGGCGCTGGTGCTGTCCCGCTCCGGCGCCTCCGAGATGTCGGCGAGGCCGCGCTCCCGCAGCCGCTCCGCCGCCTGCGCCCGCAGCAGCTGCCGGCACCGCAGCTCCAGGAGCCGCAGCTCCTCCCCGAGCAGGGCCAGCTCCGCGCCGCCGCCCGGCCCCGCCGCGCCCCGCCGGCCCCGCAGCTGCCGGTAGCGCCGCAGCTCGACCGGGACCAGCGGCGCCGCCGCGGCCCCCGGGGAGAGCCCCGCTCCGGGCGGCGCCGCGCAGCCCGCGCCGGGTCTTGGCGCGGACCCCGCTCTGGCGCCGGGCATTACCCCGGGCCCGGATCCAGCTCCGGCTCTTCCACCCGCCCCGCGGCCCGCGCCGGACCCGGAGCCGGGCCTTGCCCCGGGGCTCAGCCCCGATCCGGAGCCAGGGCCGGGTCTTCCCGCGGGCCCGGCGCGACCCCGAGGGCTGCCCCCGGCTGCGGCTCCGGTTCCAGCTCCGGGCCGGGCCGGGGGGGGGGCGCCGCGGCGCCGGGCGCGGGGGGGGTCCCGTCGCCCTCCTCCCCCCTCGGGTCGTGCTCGGAGCTCTCCTCGTTGCGGGTGCTCTCGTCCGTGCGCCCCACGCCGCTGTCCGGCTCCGCCCCCCGCGCGCAGGGGGTGGCGGGGCTGGGGGGCTGCGGGGAGGGGGTGCGGGGGTGTCACGGCAGCACCGGCCCCCCCATTGCCCCCCCGGGCCATCTGCATCCCCTTAACACCCCCGCTGACCCCACCGCTTCCATGGGTCGCCCCCGTACACCTGCTCCCCCCCTCACCAAGCTCCCTCTCCACCCCCGTAGCCCCCTCCTGCCTCCCCCCAGCCCCGGTACCTGTCCGGGGGGGCTCCAGGGCCGGCGCTGCCTCACGTCCCCGTCCTCATCAGAGCCGAAGTCATCGAGGAAATCCTCGCGGTCACTGTCCTTCCAGCGCTGCAGGACGGGCTCAGCACCCACATAGACCCCTACAGACCCCCCTGTAGACCCCCTACAGACCCCCGATAGACGTCCTAAAGAACCCCCATAGACCCCGTATAGACCCCTCTACAGACCCCCCATAGACGTCCCAAAGACCCCCTATAGACTCCCCTCTAGACCCCCCACAGACCCCCCTGCAGGCCCCCCTCTAGACCCCCCCACAGACCTCCTCATAGACCCCCATGGACCCCCCCCAGGGCCGTACCTGGCTCTCAGGCCGGGCGAGCAGGAGGGAGATATTCGTTTGCTGCTCCTGGGTTAGGAAGGCCACGGCCTCCTCCCGGTCCTGCACCTCCACCCCGTTATCTTGGTGGGGGGAGAGGTTCATAGCGATCAATGGGGGCAATGACACCCCCCCCCCCCCCATGCGCGCCCCCCCAAACCCCACCCTGGATGATGCGGTCGCCCTCGCGGATGCGCCCATCCTTGGCCGCGATGCTGTTGGGGTTCACCTGGGGGGGGCACACAAATGGGGCAGTCAGCACCCTCAGTGCCCCCCCCAAACCCTCCCCCTCCAGCCCCATTGACCCAATTACCCCATGAGGCTCCTCTCCATGGGGGTACTCCAGCCCCCCCCGCATTAGGCACAGTGGGGACCCCCCCTCCCCAAATACCTCCCCCACGTAGATGCCAGCGTCCTCCTCGCCATCCGTGCGGTAGCAGACGGTGAGGCCCAGCTTGTCCCGGTGGCTGCTCTTGTACAGCTCCACCTCCTGCGGGGACCATGGATAGGGGGATCCCCAATGTACCAGAGCCCCCCCGCCCAGCAGACCCAGCCCCCCCCCCCCCAGCGTCAGGGGCTCACCTCGTACTCCAGCTCCTCAGGGCGCTCGGGGTCCCCCAGGTCCGTGGGGTCGAAATAGTCATGGGGCAGTGGGGGGCTGGAGGGGAAGAAGCATTGGGGGCAGGGGGTCCCAAAGGGTCTCTTGGGGGGGGGGGGTCTAAAGGGCTCTAAGGGACATTGGGGGGGTAAAGAAATGTGGATAAGGGAGAGGGGGATGGTTGGGGGTCCTAAAGAAGGAGGGTGGGCTTCCAGAGGGCGGCTGGGGGGGCTCCATGGGGGTCCCCAAGGGCCCTCGGGAGTGTCTATGGGGGGCAGAAGCATCTATGAGGGTACAGAATGGGTTGGGAAGACCCTGGGGGTCCAGGAGGGGCCCTATGCGTGAGGTACCCCATAGATGGGTGCCGGGGGGGGGATCTACACCGCCCTGCATAGGGACAGGGGGTTCCCCAGGGTTTCTGGGGGGTCCCTATGGGGTGATGCCCCATGGGGGGGTCACTCACGGCTCGGCCCCCCCGAAGCTGATGTCCGTCTGGGTCCCGCTGTCCACCAGCCCCACGGTGGGGCCTGGGGGCGGTGGGGGGGAGGTCCCGGTCCCCCCCAGGGGGCCGCCCCTGCGGCGGGAGGGGGGCGGCCCCGGGGGCTGCGGCGCAGCACGTGCAGCACCAGCGGCTCCTTCGACCCCCGCGGGCCCCCCCGGGCCGGCTCCCGCCGCGGCCCCTCCCTCCCGCTCACCTGGGGGTGCGCGGGGGGGTCAGGGCACAGACACCCCCCACGGAGCCCCCAACCCCCCCCACGGAGCCCCCAAACCCCCCCACGGAGCCCCCAAACCCCCCATCGCCGCTCCCACCCCGCCCCTCACTCCCCCCCCCGAGGCTGCCGCCCCCCCTCCATTGTCTGCTTCTCGCCCGCAACGGTTGCCATGGAAACCGGAGGGAGGTGGGCGGGGCCAGAGGAAGGGGGAGACCCCCCCATGGGTGTGGCAGGACGCCCCCCCCCGGCCCCCACAGCCCAGACCCCTGCCCCATAGACCCCCTTGCCCCTCCCCATGGACCCCATTGCTGTCCCTATACCCCTCATCACCCATCCCCACAGCCTCTATAGCACCATTATCTGTCCCTATAGCTCCGGCTGTGTCCCCCCACACACCCCTACAGCCCCCATTATTTGTCCATACAGACCCCCCCCAACACCCCATAGCCCCTTACCCACCCCACAACTCCTATATGTGTCCCCCCACACCCCTTTCCTGGCCACATAGCTCTCATCACCCATCCCCACACCCCTACGGCTCCATCACCTGTCCCTCTACCCACCATTACCTGTCCCCACACCCTATAGCGCCCTTACCTGGCCCTATAGCCCCTCCCAATACCTCCTATAGCCCCCGTTCCCCATCCCCACACCTCCTATAGCCCCGTTCCCCATAGCCCCACACCCCCTATAGCCCCCGTTATCTATAGCCCCACACCCCTATAGCCCCGTTCCCCACAGCCCCACGCCCCGGTGTTCCCCCTGTCCCGCCGGTACCTGCAGCATCACCCGGTGCTGCTCCTCCGGTTTCTGCACCACGCACATGTTGCAGCCCATGGCGGGCCCGGCCCAGCCCCGCCGCGCCCGGTCTCGAACCCGCGGCCCCGCGATGTTCAGCCCCGGGCCCCGCCGCGCTGCGGGGGGGGGCGGTGGCAGCAGCGGCCCCCCCGGGCCCCCCCGGCCCCCATCGCGGCGGGAGGGTCCGGCGGGGCCGCGCCGGTTCCGGTTCCGGTTCGGGCCGGTTCGCTCCGGTTCCGCCGGCGGCGGCGGCGGGTGGTGGCTCCGCGGCGATGGCGGCGGGAGGGGCGGCGGGGCTGGCAACGCCCCCTCCGAGAGGCCACGCCCCCTCCATAGCCCCCCATGGACGCCCCTACATCCCCCTATGGACCGCTATAGCCCCTCCATACGCTCTCTATCGATCCCCTACAGATCCTCTATAGATTCCCTATAGTCCCCCATGTCCATCCCCTGACAGCCCCTCCACATTCCTCTATAGCCCCCCTGCCCCTCCATACACTCTCTATAGATCCCCTATAGCCTCCTCCCAGTCTCCTAGAGGCTCCCAAACCTCCACAGCCCCCTATAGACCTGACTCCGACTCACTATAATTGTGTACACACACACACACACACACACACACACACACACACCCACACCCCACACCCACACACCCTGCCCCGGAGCATCACACTCTCCCAAGCCCCCTATAGATAGACCCCCCCCATCCCCTATACCCCCCCCCCCATCGCCCCCATCCTCATTCTCACAGGTTCCTCCTTTATTTCATCGTTTGTTCCCGTTTTCCGCCCGTTTCGCGTCGCGCCGGGGCCTGAAGGGGGGAAGGAGGGGGGCACACAGGGATCGGCGGCTGCTTCCGACCGGTTGGGGCCGTTTTGGGGGCGTTTTTGGGCCGTTTCCACTTCTTTTCCTTGGAGGGGTTGCGGGGGCGGGGGGCTAACGCAGCTACACACCAGCGCACGGGGGGGGGAGGGGCGGGGGGTTTTGGGGGGCGGGGGTGTTTGGGGGCCGGGGGGGGCCGCGGGGTGATGCCAAGGCCTCGCCGTGAGATGCATTCAGAGATGGGGGGGCGTCGGGGACCCCCCAAACCCCGAGGGCCCTGAAGGGTTATGGGGGGGTGGGGGCTGGAATATGGGGAGCAAAACCACCCCCCCCTCAATTTGGTCTAAAGAGATCCCCGGCCGCGGGGGGGCCTTGGGGTTTGGCAACATCCAGCGGGGGTCCCCGCCTCCCCCGTGAGGCGCTTTTGGGGTGCTCTGCCCCCCCCCAACCCCCCCATTGCACAGGGGTGGCACTGCGGGATCCCCCCCTTTGGCAGTGGATGGGGGTGGGGGGGGGGCCCTTAGTGGGGGTTAAGGAGGGGGTTGGGGTCCCCTTTGGCTTTGGGGAGATCCCTTTGCAAGGGGGGGGCTCTGGGGGGTTACCAGAGCTGAGGGCGGGGGGGGGGGGGGGGGCAATGCCATGAAGGGGCTCCCATGATGCTGCGGGGCTCTCTCAATGCTGTGGGGTCCCCAGCACCATGGGAACCCCCCAGTGTCATGGGGGGACTCCCGCAGTGCAGGGGGGTGGGGCCCCCAGTGCAATGGGTGTCCCCCAATGCCATTAGGAGGTCCCCAATGCAATGGGTGCTCCCCAACGCCACGGGGGGGCCCCATCCCAGGGGTCCCCCCTAGTCGAGGGGCGCGGCGGCGCCGGGGCTGGCGGGCCCGGAGCCGCGGGTGCCGCTGTACTGCCCGATGAAGGAGCCGTCCTCGTTGAACTGCACGTCCGCGCTGCCGCCGTAGCCCGCCAGGCTGTCGTCACTGCCCAGCGCCGCGCCCGCCGCGCCCAGCGACCGCCCCGAGCTGCGCGACGCCTTCTCCTCGCCGTCACTGCCCGCGGCACCCAGCGACACCCATTGGTACCCAGTGATACCCACTGACACCCAGTGACATCCATTCATTGACACCAATTGGTACCCACTGATACCCAGTGGCACCCATTGATACCCCATTGACAAAACAGTGACATCCATTGATACCCATTGATACCCACTGATACCCACTTACACCCACTGATATCCACTGATACCCCACTGACACCACTGACACCCAGTAACACCCATTGGCACCCCATCGACACCCCTTGATACCCATTGACACCCCATTGACACCCATTGATGCCCAGTGATACCCAGTGACACCCATTGATACCCACTGACACCCACTGATAGCCAGTGACCCCCATTGGCACCCATTGAGACTCACTGATACCTAGTGATACCCCACTGACACCCAGTGATACCCATTGATATCCCATTGAGACCCATTGATACCTAGTGATACCCCAGTGACACCCCATCAACACCCAGTGACACCCCATTGATACCCATTGACACCCACTGGTACCCAGTGATACCCACTGATACCCAGTGATACCCACTGATAGCCACTAATACCCCATTTGCACTGACTGACACCCATTACACCCCCATTGGCACCCCATCCCACCACCACCACCCCACTGGCCCCCTCCCATGCTGTGGACTCAGGGTGGGATGGGGGGCACTGGGACATGCAGGTGGCTGCTGCAAGGGGGTACACACACATCAAGATCCCCCTCGCAAAAGGTCCCCCCACAGCACTCCCCAGGGGTGCTGTGACCCCCCTGCCCCATTCCCACCCCCCCCTTACCTCTCCAAGGACCTGCATGAGCCCCAGTGGCAGTGGGGAGAGACAGAGCAGCCGGGGGCAAAAGCATTGGGTGGGGGCAATTAATTAACAGGGGGGCGAGCAATTAGGGGGGGCAATTAATGAAGGGAAGGGGAAGCAACAGGTGCCCAGAAGCTCTGCCCCCTCATGACAAACCCAGCCCCCCCACACTCGCCCCCCATTAAATACCCCCCCATTAGCCCCCCACCCACCTGTACTCCCCAAAGGTCTCGTCCTTCATGGGCCGGGCCTCCGAGTCTGCCTGTGTGTCCTCCTTGTCCTTCACTGGGGGGCACAGCACGCTTGGGGGGGCAGCACCCCCAGAGTTGTCATCCCCCAATGCTGTGGGGACCACCCCCCAGCCTCCCTGCAGCTGTGGGTACCCCACACACCCCCCAAGGAGCAGCCATTCCCCCCACAAAGACACCTCCATCTCCTGAAGACCCCCCTGTCACCTGAGTCCCCCTCAATCACTTTGTGGCCCCCCATAACCTCAAGGACCACACAATTGCCTCAAGGCCTGTACCCGGGTGATGAGGGCCCGGGGGGGCCCGGGGGGGCCCGGGGGGGGGGGTCCGGGGGACCCCGGGGGGGCTCTGGGCTCACCCGAATACTTGCCCCCCTTGCTGCGCTTGATGAAGCAGAGGATGAGGAGCAGCAGCAGCAGCAGCACCACAGCACTCACGAAGCCGATGAACCAGCCCTCGGTGGCAAAGCCGCTCGCGGGACGGGGCAGCACTGGGGAGAGCACGGGGGGGGGTGAGAAGGGGGTTTGGGGAACCCCCACGAGCAGTTTGAGGGATGCTCCAGGGGAAGAGGTGGTTTGGTGGGGGGGAAAGGCGGGTTTGGGGCAGGAAAACGCCATTTCAAGGCATGAACTGGCGGGTTTGGGGTCCCCCTCCCTCCCGCAGCACTTTGGGGGTGCGGGGGGTTCACTCACGGGTGCCGTTGGTCTGCACCTCGCTCTCCCAGAAGGGGATGTGGTGCCCCGAGTGGTTGCGCCCCACGAACTGCACCCGGTACGAGGTGCCCGGGCTCAGGTCCCGCAGCCGGAACAGCCCCAGCGAGGAGTTGACGGAGCCGGAGTCGTGCCAGGACCCCTCCGCTGGGGGGGGGGGGGGGAGAGGGAGGACTCAGTGAAACACCCCCCCCATAACGTACCCATGGGCACCCCCAGTGCTCATGCGGGTACATTGCCCACATCCCACCTCTTTCCCCATCACCCAATGGACCCCCCCCCCCCATTCCTCTCCTTACTTGCAGGTAGTCCCTCAAGTGCCACAGGGGCCAACCCCAAACTCCATTTCCACACACACACACACACACCCCCCCCCCATCCCAGTGGGGCTCTCTTACTGGTTTTGCTCATGTACTGGACCTTGAACTCGATGTCAGCCTGGGGGTGGGCGAGGGTCCAGTGCAGCACCGTGAAGTCCTCGCCCACCTCTCCCACCACCACGCTCCCCAGCACCGGCAGCACTGCAGAGGGGGGTGTTCAAATAGGGGGGTGTCCCCAGGAACAGAGCCCCCCCCCCATATCACCCCTGCCTTGGCATTTTGGGCTCTCCACAGATGATCATGGGGGGAGATGGATTTCTTTAGGATCCATTTGAGGAGGGACTGGTGGGTGATGGAGTCCATTGGAGTTTATTGAGGTCATGGGGGGAGTTAGGGGGGGGAGATCTCAAGGGGGCATTTCCAGGCCCCTCCATGGTGGTTTTGGGGTCCCCCTGCAGGGGTCTCATGGAGCCCGTCGTGGTTTCAAGGCAGTTTCGAGCTCCCCCCCCGCGGCACCGCCCCCCCCCCCCCCAGTCCCACGCGGTACCGGGGCACGCACCGGGCTCGGGCCGGAGGCTGCCGATGCGCAGCACGGGGGCGCCGGGCCCGACCCGGCTGAGGGCGCGCAGGGCCAGGCGGTACCGGGCGTGGGGCTGGAGCCGGCCCAGGGTCGTGTTGAGGGTCCCGGCGGGGAACGAGAGCTCCTCCGGTGGCTCCTCCTCAGAATGGTTCTCTGCGGGGGGGGGGGGGGGGGGGGGGGGGGCGCGGAATCAGCGCACACCGGACCCGGGATCCGCCCCCGGGACCCCCAGTGCTCCCAGATCCCCATCCCAGTGCTCCCAGATCCCCATCCCAGTGCTCCCGGTCTCCCAGATCCCCATCCCAGTACTCCCAGTGCTCCCGGTCTCCCAGATCCCCATCCCAGTACTCCCAGTGCTCCCGGTCTCCCAGATCCCCATCCCACTGCTCCCGGTCTCCCAGATCCCCATCCCAGTGCTCCCAGATCCCCATCCCCGTGCTCCCGGTCTCACAAATCCCCATCCCAGTGCTCCCAGATCCCCATCCCCGTGCTCCCGGTCTCCCAGATCATCCCATTGCACCCAGAGGCCAGTCTCAGCGGGTGCTCCTCGTTTCCCCAGCGCCCCATCCCAGTGCCCCCAGCGCACCAGGCCGGTACTGCAGCCGGAACCCCGTCAAGACGCCGTTCGGGTGCCGCGGCCGCTTCCACTCCAGGGCGAGGGTGGTCTCGTTCATCCGCTCCACGTGCAGCTCCTCGGGGGGACCCGGCACTGGGGGGCGGCAGCGTCAGGGACACCCCCCCCTCCCCCCCCGCGGCAGGGAGAGTGGAAGAGCCCTGGGACAGCGGGGAGCCCAGATGGGGAGAGGGGGGCTCTGCGGTATTTGGGGGGCACCAGGCAGGGTTGAGGGGTCCCAGGATGGAGCTAGGGGTCCCCTGGGGTATTTGGGGGTCCCCAGGCAGGGTTGGGGTTTCCCAAGATAGAGCTAAGGGTCCCCTGGACTATATGGGGGTCCCCAGGCAGGGTTGGGGGTCTCCAGAATGGACTTAGGGGCCCCAAGGAGGGATTTGGGGTCCCTGGGCAAGACTGGGGGTCCCGGGGATGCACTTGGAGCCTCTCATGGGCACTCTGGGGGGGCTCCGGGGGGTCCCATAGGGCGCTTGGGGGGTCCCATGGGGCAACTCCCATCACGGGGGGGGCTCTCACCGCCCTCGGGGGTGTCGAAGTGTATCTCGTCGCTGGGGGGGCCGTCGCCGCGACCGTTGAACACCAGGACCCGCAGCCGGTACCGGCTCCAGGGCCGCAGCCCCCCCAGCAGCACCCCGCGGGCCTCACCCGGCACCGCCAGCACCCGCGGAGGGGGGGAGGCGGCTCCGGGGGGCGCGGGGGGGACCTGGCGCCGAGCGCGCTCCCCCACCCAGCCCTCGTGCCAGTACAGCACCTATGGGGGGGACACAGACATCAGGTAATGGGGACCCCCCCAAAGCACCCCCCAGCACCCATAAACTGAGCCCCAGCACCACCTCACCCGGAAGCCTCGGAGGTGGCCGCGCAGGTCGAGGGCGGGCACCGTCAGGCTCCAGCGCACCCGCACGCTGGTGCTGTTCAGGATTTCGACCCCCACGTTTTCGGGGTACACCAACGGCACTTGGGGGGGGGGGGAGCAGTCACAAACACATCAAGGGGGAGACACACACCACTAGGACCCCCCCCATAGGGGCTATTCCCAGAGGGGTGTCCCAAAATGCACCCATTGGGGTGTTGGGGGGCCCCCACTCACGGTCCTCCCCCGAGTAGCCGATGGTAACGGCGGGCTCGGGGCCCTTCCCGAAGTCGTTGAGCGCCTGCACCCGGATCTCGTAGGGGCTGAACGTGGGGGTGCCCGCGACCACCACGGGGGGGCCCGGCACCGTCTCCTCGTGCCACCGGCCCCCGTCCGGCTCCAGGGGGCGCCACTGCACCCGGTACCGCACCTCGGCCGCGTTCCAGTCCCCCGGCGCCAGCGGCTGCGGGCACGGCCTCAGCGCCCCCTCCCCGCACCCCAAATACCCCCAACCCTCCCCCGCCCCAATACCCCCTGCACCCCAAATACCCCCAAACAACCCCCGTACCCCAAACACCCCCCTGAACCCCCAAACCTGCCCAAGCCAATGTGACCCCCCCCCAAACCTGCCCCAAGGAAATGGTAACCCCCCCAAATCCCACTAGCCCCCTCCAACCTGCCGCAAACCAATGGGAGACCCCCAAATCTGCCAGAGACCCCCCAAACCTGCCCCAGACCCCCCAAAACTCCACTGGGACCCCAAAACCCTGCCCTCCCCCCCGGTACCTGCCAAGTGATGATCATGTTGCTGGTCTCATTCCCTTCACCTTTCACCCCCCCGGGGTTGCGCTCAGGGGCTGAGGGGGGCGGGGGGGGGGAAGCTCAGAGACCCCCCCAAAAACCCTTTCTCCGCCGCCCACCTGCTTTGGGTGGTCAATACCCACTGGGGGATGATATAGAGGTATAGGGAAGGGTTTTGGGTGCCCCTGGGGGGGGGTGGGGTCCCTTGGGGGGGACTCATGCTCCCCAGGAATGTTGGTGGGGGGAAAGAGGTCTGGGGGTCACCCACCCGTGGGCGGGGGCTGTGGTGCAGATGGGGGGTTTGGGGTGCTGGGTGGGGGTGTTTGGGGCTTGGGGGAGGTCACTCACCCGCGGGGGCGGTGGTGATGGGCTCACTGGGGACACTAGGCTCCCCGCGTCCGTAGGCGTTGGCAGCCAGCACACGGAAGCGATACTGGCCATAGGGGGAGAGCGTGAGCTGGGCCCAGGGCTGCCCCCCCGGCACTGTCACCCGCTCCACGAAGCGCCTGGCACCGAACAGCTCCTCCTTCTCCTCCACCACGAACTCTGGGGGGGGTCACGGGGGGTTGAGGGGGGCTCCTGAGCCCCCAACCCCCCCAGCCCATTCAGGACCCCCCCAAGAACCCCCTCTTACTCTCCACGGGGCTGTTGTTGTCATCCCCCGGGGTCCAGCTCAGCCGGACCTGGCGCTCGTCAACCTCCAGCACCTGCAGGTCCCGCACAGGGCCCGGCCGGCCTAGGGGGAACTGGGGTTACTGGGGGTGACTGGGGCAGAATCATGTCAGGACCGTGGGCAGAACTGAGAGGTTCCAGAGGCAGAACGGGGGGGGGGGGTACCAGGGGCAGGATGTGGATGGCACCATGGGCAGAACCAGGGGGTATCATGGGTAAAACGGGAGGTTTTGGGGTTTTGCAGGTTTATGGAGTTTTGGGGGCCCCCCCATAATCCGTCTCCCCCCCAGTGCAGGTGCTTCTCACCCACAACCCGGAGCTGTGCCTCGGCCTCGACTGCATCCAGCTCGGTCCAGGCGCGGCACCGGAACGTTCCCTGGTCCACGTAATCCACCATGGTCACTGTCAGCGTGTCCCCACTCAGCACATACCTGCAGGGCCGCCCCCATCAGCCACCATTGGGGACCCCCCCGAGACCCCCCAAGCCCCCCTGTGTCCTCACTTGTCACTATCGGCTGTGTCCTGGAGGCGCTGCCCATCCCGGTACCACACAAGCCCCCGCGGTGACAGCCCCGGGTCGAAGGTGGCACTGCAGCGGAAGGTCACCGTCTGTCCCTTCTTCGCCGTCATGCTCTGGGGGGGGACCTCGATGCGTGTCGCCACTGACACGGGAGGGAAAGGGTTAACAGGTAAGGGGCAGGAAGGGTTTGGGGTGTTTATGAGACTCTTGGAGACCCCAGATATGGTCTGGGGGGCTCTATGAGGCTCTTGGGGATCCCAGAAGAGACCTGGCTGGTGCTGGGGGACCATGGAAAGGATTTGTGAGGCCTAAAGGGGCTGGGGGGCGGGGTGTCCTAGGAAGGACGTAGGAGCCTCAGGAGGGCTCAGGGGGTCTAAGCAGCCCCTGGTGGAACCCAGGAAGGATTTGGGGGTCCCGGAGGGGTGCGGGTACCTCTAACATCGAGGTGGGCACTGACACTGTCGTTGCTGTGCGCATTGTGGGCCTTGCAGGTGAAGGTACCAGCATCCCCCCGCACCACTGGGCCCAGGCGCAGGGTCCCATTGGTGAACACAAAGGCCCGGTCATCCTGCAGCGCTGGCTCCAGCCCTGGTGTCAGCCTTAGGTGGGGGAAAAGAATTGAGGGGGGCTTTAGGGGGTCTGGAGGGGGTTTGGGGGGGTGGGGAGGGGTCTCACCACTCCACGGTGGGTGCAGGGGCCCCGAAGGTTCGGCAGTGCAGGAACACTGTCCGGTTCTCCACCACCGCGTACGGGGTGTCATCCGCTGTCAGGATCTTCACCGGCAGCTCTGGGGGAGGGAGGCAGGGATGGGAATGTGGAGGTGGGACCCCCCCCCAGACCTCCAAATCCCCCTCCAAACCTCCCACAGCTTCAAGGCAGCCCCATCCATCACCATAGCAACAGGTACCCCATAGAGGGGTCCATCACTGCAGGGTTGCCATAGGAGCAGTGATTGATGGAGCAGGTTGCCATAGTAACCATCTCCAGGCTGTGTTGCCATGGTGATGGCCAGGTGAGGGACCTGTTGCTATGGTAATGGCTGGGGGGAACGGCAGTTACCATGGGGCTGGTTGCTAAGGGGTTACCAGCAACCCCTTGCTGATAACTAGCTGGTTGCTAGGGGGGGACACGGTTGCCGTGGAGATGGTTGCTGGGGTGAGGATGTGGTTGCCGGGGAGGGGAGGGGATTTGGTTGCTGGGGGACCCCCGTCTGTGGCCGGGGAACACCATCACACAGGGATGTGGTTGCCAAGGCAATGCCATCACCACAGGGACCAGTGCCAGGGAGGATGCGGTGGAGGGGGATGCCGTTGCCATGGTGACAGCTGCCAGGGCCAGCCTGTTGCTGCAGGGATGGGGGTACCCGGGGGAACCCCCTGGCTGGGGGAGGGCTGGGGAGGGTTCCGGCCACCGGGACACTCCCCATGTCACTACACCCCCCCCCAAAACACCCCTCACGCACCTATGACGTAGACAAAGGCGTTGGCCAAGAGGTGGCCGTGGCTGTTGTGGGCCTCGCACTGGGCCACCATCGTGTCATTGGGCTCCAGTCGCGACAGCACCAGCGCCCCGTCCCGCACCACACGGCGAGCAGAGCCCGGCACCTCTGCAACGGCGCAGTGAGGAGCCCCACAGGGTCCCGGGACCCCCACACAGCCCCTGGGACCCCCCACCACCCCTGGGACACCCACCCCCCCCCTCATATCCCACTACCTCCCAGGGACCTCGCCACCGCCGGGGATCCCCCCACATTGCTCAAGGACCGCCCCCCACCTCCCTGATGATGAGGACTCTCCCCCACCCCCGCGGATCCCCTCACAACCTCCCCCTCTACCCCACCCCCAGGGACAACCCCATATTCCTTGAGGACCCCCTCACTGCCTCCCTAGGGATACCCACGCCACCCCCCACGCATTAATCCCTTCCAGAGAGCCCCAGAAGGACCCCGACCCCCCAATAACCCCCAGCCCCCCCCCCCCATACCGTCGATGGGGACGCCGTTGATGCGCCAGGAGAGGAGGGGCCGGGGCTTGCCCTGCACAGCACAGTCCAAGCGCGCTGCCTCCCCCGGCCCGAACAAGCCGCTCTGTGGCCGCCGCACCCAGTATGGGGCCGCTGTGGGGGTAAGGGGGGACGTCAGGGACCACCACACACCCCCCAGTGCCTCCCAGTTCCCATGCTGGTGGCACCCATTACCCCCCCCCACCCCCTAGTGCCTCCCAGTTCCCATGCTGGTGGCCCTCATTACCCCCCATACACCCCCCCGTGCCTCTCAGTGCCCCCAGTTCCCATGCTGGTGTCTCCCACTACCCCCAGCACACCCCACAGTGGCTCCCAACAGTTCCCAGTGTTTCTGCTTACTTCTCAGTGCCCCCCACCTCCCACCCCAGCAGCTCCCAGCGCCCCCCGTACCCTCCACGGTGACGAGGTGGCTGCGCCGCGCCTGGCCCTGGCTGTTCTCGGCCACGCACTCGTACTCGCCGTCGTCCGCCTCCTCCACATCCCGCAGCCGCAGGGTCTTGTTGAAGTTCTCGAGCGAGACCCGGCCCAGCGGGAGGGGCCCGTTCAGCCGCTGCCACCGCACCGACGGCGTGGGGCTGGGGGTCCCCGCGTCAGAGACGGGACAGGGACCCCCTTAGCATTCCCCGACACCCCAAACCCCCCCAGACTCACAGCCCCTCGGCAATGCACTCCAGCACCAGCGTCCCCCCCCGCAGGGCGATGTGGGACGGCTGCGGGTCCCGCGGCACCACGAGCCGGGGACGGCGGAACTGCACCATGTTACCTGAGGGGGGAGGAAGGGGTTAGTGGTGGGGAGGCAGCCCCAGAGACCCCTCCCCAAGGCATTAGTGCTCTCCTGTACTCCTAAAGACCCCCCTATGCTGCAGGCATCCTCCATACACTTAGAACCTCCCCATTATGAGCTCGAAGACTTGTCGCAAGGGTCCCCCATTCACCAAGAGACACCCTGAGTTCCTCCCATACTCACAAAGACCCCTTCACAGTGGGCTTTTGGGGGGACCCCAAACCAGGGGTGTTGATTGATCTCAAAGTGTGTGTGGGAAAACACAGGGCAATTGTGTGGATGCTGCAGGGCTGCAGTGGGGTTTCAGGAGTGGGGGTTAAGGTGAAGAAGAGACTTGGAGGGGGGGTAAAGGGTCTTTGGGGGTCTCTGGGGCCCCCCCACATACTGGGGGCAACGCGGAGGTCGAGGGGCTCCTTCTGGATGATGGTGCGGGGGCCGAGGTAGTGTGCATGGCAGATGTAGTCAGGGTGACTGTCCCGCACCAGCGCGTTGGCGAAGTACAGGAACCCGTCCTGGCCCATGCTGACCCGTGCATCCTGCGCGATGTGCACGATGCCTGCAGGGACAGCGGGGGTCAGGGGGGCCCCGACACCAGGGGAGAACCGGGACATTGGGGTGTGGGGTGCAGCAGAACATTGGGATATGATGGAGTGTGATGAGGGGGTAAAGGGGCATCAGGACCCAAGGGGTGATATGGGGTGCTATGGGGTGGCAGAAGGGTTAAGGGATGCAGGGGGGTCCCATGGGATTGGAGGGTTCAGTGGTGTGTAGTGGGGGTGCCAAGGGGTTAAGGGGGTACAGGGTGATCAGAGGGTCTGATGGGGATGAGAGAGGGGGTAGTGGGGTGCAGGGGGTCCCATGGGGTTCAGTGGGTTCAATGGGGTGCATAGGGGCAGTATACTGGTGCAGTGAGGTGAGGGGATAAGGGGTGAAGGAGGAGCCACCCCCCTCCCCCCAGTCCTGCCCATTGCTCACGGCTGTTGAGCCAGTAGATCTTGGGGGGCACAGCGCTCTTGGGGGGGTCACAGGGCAGCACCACGGGGTCCCCCTCCTCCACCTCCACCGGCAGCACCTTCTCCTTGGGCCACTGCGGCGTGTCTGGGGACCACAATGGCTTGGCAGTGGGCCCAAACCAGGCAGGGACCCCCCAAAACCAGCCAGAGACCCCATGTGTCCCCCCAAACCAGGGACCTCCAGTGAGGGCTCATGAGAGGAAATGGGGGTGCGGTGGCTTTATGCTGACCCGGTGGGAACTGGGGGCTCATAGGGGGATTCTGGGGACCCTCAGGGGCTCTGAGAGGGTTTAGGGGACCCTCACAAGGCTCTGGGGCACCCTGGGTGGATCTAGGGAACCCCAGAGCCGATTATGGGGGATTCAGAGGGGCTTTAGGGGACCTCATGGCAGGTTTTGGGTCACTGGGTGCAGGTTTAGATGCTGGGGGGCACTGGGATCAGCTCGGTGGGTGCTGGGGGCACTGGAATCAGCTCGGTGGGTGCTGGAACACTGGGATCAGCTCGGTGGGTGCTGGGGCACTGGGATCAGCCCAGGTGGGTGACGGGGCCCCGCTCTCACTCTCGGCGATGACGCGGCTCTCGGTGGACAGCGCCGTGCCCAGAGCGTTGGTGGCAGCGCAGCGGTACCGGCCCTGCAGGCGCCCGGCCAGGCTGGCGTTGATGAGCAGCGTCCCGGAGCCCGGCGCCAGCGACACCCCGGGGTGTTCCTCGGGCACGAAGGGTTCGTCCTCCCGCGTCCAGCGGTACCTGCAGGCCCGGCTCCGTTACCGGGGGCCGCGGGGGGGGCACCGGTGGGGCGATGGGGAGGGATGTGCGGGTGGAACCACACTCACTGGACCGGGGGGTTGCCGGTGGCCGCGCACTTGAGCACCACATCATCGCTGGGGAACACAACGAGCTGCTCCGGGGGCTGCTCCGTCAGCTCGGGGGGCTGCAGGACTGCGGGGGGGGGATGTCAGTGGGGTGGGGATACCCCATGGGGACTCCCCCCAGCAGAGGCAAGGACCCCACGGGGACCTCAGGGAGCCTTCCCCAAGCCCCCCACCCAGCGACACCAGAGCCCCCCCCCCCCCCCCCGACTCACAGTCGTGCTGCCCGTCTGCACCATCCGGGGGGGCAGGGAGGGGGGAAGAAACACAGCAGTGAGCGAGGGGGGGCACGCCCCCCCTCCAGGCATGCAGGGCCCTTGTGAGCCCTCGTGAGCAGCCGAGATGGGGTGGGGGGCAAAGAGCGTGCAAAAGAAGGGTCCTCGTGCAAAGGTGCGGGCAGGCCTCGTGCAGGGGGGAGGTCCTCGTGCAGGGGGGGTCCTCGTGCTCAAGAAGGGGGCAAGTGTGCGAGGAGGGGTCCTCGTGCAAAGGCGCGGGGTTCACTCGTGCGAGGGGTCCTTATGCCAAGGGGTGAGCGCGCAAGGAGGGGTCCTCGTGCAAGGAGGGGGGGTCCTCGTGCCACTCACACTCCTGGGGAATGGTGATGGTGGCTCCAGGCCCCCCCAGCACCGGCAGCAGGAGCAGGATGAGGCTGAAGCCCCGGGGCAGCGCCATGGCCGGGGCGGGCGGCAGCCTGGGGGGGGGGGACACGACGGGACAGAACACACGGGGGTGTGTGTGTTTGTGTATGGGGGGGGCAACACCAGGAGCCCACCCTCCCCATCTCCATTGTGTAGCGGCCACCGCCTCCCCTCCCCATCCCCCCCCCCGGATGCGCCCGTTGCCATGACAACGGCTGATGAGGAACCTGTCACCTTGGCTCGGGACCCGCACGACACCCCCCCCCCCCCGAGACCCCCCCTCTTTGCTGCCCCCCCCTTCCCCTCGCCTCAGCACCGCGGACAGAGCCGCCCCGCCCGGCTCTTCCCAGCACCCCCCCCCGGGCGGAAACGGGGGCGGCCCCGGCGGGAACAAGGCGCCGTTGTTGACCCCGAATTCCTTCGGGGGGTGGGGGGAGAGGTGCCCCCCCTTCCCCTCCCCCCCCCACCCGAGCTGCCCCTCCCCCCCCGCGGCCGCGGGAGCTGCAGGTGGGGGGAGGGGCGGCGGCACCTGTAGGGAAATCACCGGGGGGGGGGGGGGAAGGGAACCGGATACCCCCAGACCCCCCCCGGTGTCCGGACACCGCCCCGGGGGGGGACGAGACAGGGGCGGTTCCATCGAGTGTGTGCTCCCCCCCCCACCGGCCCCACCCATCTGTTGGATGCGGGCCGGGACCCCATAGAGACCCCACAGCACCCACCCACCCCTACAGGGAGGGCACAGAGACCCTACAGAGCGCACCCAGCCCCACAGAGACCCCACAGCCCCCACCCACCCCTATAGGGATGGCACAGAGACCCTATAGAGCGCACCCAGCCCCATGGAGATGGCAGAGAGACCCTATCGAGCCCCCTCAGCCCCATAGGGATCTCACAGAGCCCCCAGTCCAGCCCTATAGGGACCCCATGGTCTCATGCACAACCCGTTGCCTCAGCCCAGCCCCAGCCCAGCCCTATAAACACCCTATAGACCCATCTGTACCCAGCCCAGCCCCACAGATACCCTATAGAGCCACCTGTATCCCAACCCAGCGACATAGACACCTGATAGAGCCATCTGTACCCCAGCCCAGGCCCACAGACACCCTATAGATCCACCTTTATTTCCATCTGGACCTATAGCATTCCTACAGAACTGCTTTTGCCTCAGTTCTGACCCCCCAGATGCTCTATAGGACTGTGTTTGTTTCAATCCCAGGCACATGAAGACACTATAGATCACATTCACCTCAGCCCAGCCCCATAGCCACCAACAGACCCACATTCGCCTCAGCCCAGCCACATATGCACCCAGTAGACCCACATTTACCTTAGCCCAGCCTCATAGCCACCCAATAGACCCACATTTATCTCACCCAGCCCTATAGAGCACCAACAGACCCACATTTACATTAGCCCAGCCCCATACACACCCCACAGACCCACATTTACCCAGCCCAGCCCTATGGAGCACCACTAGACCCACATTTACCTCAGCCCAGCCCTATGGAGCACCTATAGATCCACCCTTCCTGAGCCCAGCCCCATAAACACTCAGTAGAACCACATTTACCTCAGCCCAACCCCATACAGACCTTAGAGATCCACCCTTCCCTCAGCCAAGCCCCCTATACACCCAATAGACCCACATTTACCAATAGACCCACATTTACCTCAGCCGAGCCCCATAACCACCCAATAGACCCACATTTACCTCAGCCCAGCCCTATGGAGCACCAACAGACCCACATTTACCTCAGCCCAGCCCTATGGAGCACCAATAGACCCACATTTACCTCAGCCCAGCCCTATGGAGCACCAATAGACCCACATTTACCTCAGCCCAGCCCTATGGAGCACCAATAGACCCACATTTACCTCAGCCCAGCCCTATGGAACACCACTAGACCCACATTTACCTCAGCCCAGCCCTATGGAGCACCAATAGACCCACATTTACCTCAGCCCAGCCCTATGGAACACCAATAGACCCACATTTACCTCAGCCCAGCCCTATGGAACACCACTAGACCCACATTTACCTCAGCCCAGCCCTATGGAGCACCAATAGACCCACATTTACCTCAGCCCAGCCCTATGGAGCACCAATAGACCCACATTTACCTCAGCCCAGCCCTATGGAACACCACTAGACCCACATTTACCTCAGCCCAGCCCTATGGAACACCTATAGATCCGCCCTTACCTGAGCCCCGGCCCCGCGGCTCTTCCCGCAGCCGCGCCTCCCGCCCCGCCACCCCCGGTCGCTGTTCCCGTTGCCGCCGCTCCCCCCCCCCGGTACCTGCTCGCTCCGCTCCCAGCTCGGGGCTGCGGCTGCCGCGGGGCTGACATAATCCGCCCGCAGGCCCCGCCCCCTGCCTGGCCCCGCCCCCGCGGCCTCACCCTGAGCCAGCCCCGTGGTGGGTGGGGCGCACCCTTGGGTGCCCCACGTGAAGGGAGGGCCCCCCCATCCCATTCCCGGCAGTGACAGCCGGGGAACGATGGGAACCCCTCCCCGCCCTGAGGACACAGGAGTGCAATGGGGAGACCCCCCCCGTATGGACCCCCTGTGAGGTCAGACACTATGTCACTGATGACATCACCCCTGTCTAGAGCCGGGTGTGATGTCATCAGACAGCAGGCGCCGGTGGGGGGGGCACAGACCCCATCACAGACACAGGGAGGAGGTGGTGGAGGGAGACCTTTATTGGGTTACAGCAGCGGGGACCCCCCTGCCACTGGGGACCCCCCAGGGCAGTAACCATGGGGCTGTGGAACTGGGGACCCGGATTCGTCCCCAGTGCTGGGTGCATGTCTCGTGTCCCGTGGGCGCTCCTGTGAGCGCAGCCAAAGCTCCTTACGGCCAAGCCAGGCCTTTGCTGTAGTCACAGGGCTCTAGGGAAGCCGAATCCCACCTCCCGATGGCTGCTGCTGTCTTCATCCTGTGCCTGTCTGGGGGGGGGTCTTTAAGAGCAAAGTGATCAGGGCCAGCAGCGATTCAGACTTCACCCCAGGCATGGGTCTAAAGCCCTTCCCATGCAGCTCGCTGTGACGCTGGCTCGAGCAGGCACAGCCACCCTGTGTCCCGTGCCCAGCTGCAGGAGCCCCTCATTCCTGGTGGTTCCACAGCCCCAGGAGCTTGCGTGCTCCTGCTCTGCCTTCGCAACTGTGCTTAAAAACCCAATGCAAAGCCAAAGAGGAAGCGGCTTCGGCTGAAGCAAACCCTTCACATTGCTCAGCACAGGGGGAAGCCTCAAGACCCTCCGTTTCAAGGGGCGTAACAGCAACACAGCCCCCTCCACAATGGGCCCTCTCCGATGCTGAGGACACCCCCATCTTGGTGGGTTCCACCCCTCCAGTATTCAGACCCAGCCCCACCCCAATGTTCTTCACTGTTCAGCCCCATCCCCATATTGAAGGGGTGCCCCATTTGGGGGATCAATGTCAGGGACACCCCATTCTCACCAGGACGTGTGGGACCCCCGGGGGGGGGGGCACTGAGGGAGGGGCTATGCCTGGATGCTGCTCTTGGTGCTGAAGGCCAAGTAATAAACCAGGAGGCCGATGGTGGCCGCCACGACCTCGGTTGACACCCAGGGACCATTCCATGCGCCCTATAGAAACGTAGGGGGGTGGTGTCACTGCTGCTCCCCCCTCCCCCCCAAACCCTACCCCCCCAGCGCCACATTAAACCCCATCCTCAAAATCCACCCCAAAATCTCACCCTGGGGCACCCCAAAACACAATCCCCCCTTTAAGATCACCCAAGCCCTCTCCAACACACCCAAATCACCCCAGTTTCAGCCCGTACACCCATGGATTCCCCCATATCCACAAGGACACCCCCCCAGGACCCCCCCAACTCACCCTATGGTCCACATTGACAGTGAAGAGGGGCCGGACCCGGGACACGTCCTCATTGTTGCGCTGAGCCTGAAGTGGGGGCAGGGGGGAGGGAAGGGGTTCAGAGCCAGGTTGGGGGCACCCATCACACCCCCAGCTCCATGGGGGGGCCGTAGCGGGGAGGGGGGCACCTTCCGCAGGGCGCTGTAGGACTCCTCATCGAAGAACTTCACCTCGTAGGTGCCCGATTGGGCGCTGCGGTGCTCCAGGCTCCACGACACCTAAGGGGGGTGCAGTGAGCGCTAACCCCATAGACCCCTCCTCATAACCCCCTATGGGGGACCCCGGGTTCACCTGGTAGCGCCCCACATCCTGCCCGCGGGTGACGGGGAACTGCTTCCCGTTGACATCGGCGTAGAGAGCCACGTTCTGCGGGGGGGAGACGGGACCGGAGTCAGGCGGGGACGAACCGGGAGCCCCTCCATAGACACACGGGGGGGGGGCCCACCTGGGCGCCGTTCTTGCAGGCCAAAGAGATCTCCACCACGAAGACGCTCTCGGAGGAGATGACGGCGTCCGAGGTGGTGTAGTACGAGGGCACGATCGTGGGCTCCGGGCACGGCTCCGCTGCGGCGGGGGAGAACCAGGAGCCGGTGAGCACCGGTACCAGGACCGCCGGCTCCCCCCCCCGCAACCCCTCCATAGGGTCCCAGTGCCCCGGGATCCCCGTCCGCCCCTCACAGGCCCCAGGACCCCCCCCATAGGCTTCCGGTACCCCCGGACCTTCCCCCGTACCCGCGGCACCGAGCGCCAGCAGCAGCAGCGCCAGCACCGCCATGCCTACCGCCCGCCCCTCACGGTCGAGCAGCGGACCAATCAACGCCGCCCGCCACCGCCTCCCTCCCAATAAGCGGCAGGGAGGCGGGCCGCCGCGAGCCCTGTAGCGAATGGGAAGCGAGCTTTGAGGTTCGCGGGTGCCTACACCGCGAGCGACGTGGCCCGAGTGCCGCGGTGCCGAGCTTTGCGCATGCGCGGTGGCGCTGGCTACCGGATAAAATGGGGGCTGCGACTTATGTGGTGCGGGGAAAGGCCGCGCCCCGGCGCATGCGCAGAGAGGCGCCGTTGCGCGTTCCCATCGCAACAGCTGCCGGCTTCGGGCCCGGCCTCTCCTGGACGTTTTTGTTCGGTTTTCACCCCAAAACGGGCTCGAAGCGCAGCCGCGGAACCGGCTCCAAGCCTGGGTGCCACCGGCACAAAATGGCGGCCGCGACTTGTGTGGCGCTGCCGGCGGCATGAGGGAGGGCGCGCGGGGCTGGCGGGAAGTCTCGCGAGATTTTGCGTTGCCACCGACCCTGTCCCTTGGCGGTGCCGAGGTCTCGCGAGAGCGGCGCGGCGGCATCGGCAATGGCGGCGGCGCTGCGGGCAGCGCGGCAGCTCCGGGTCCTGGCCCCGCGGTGGCCGCAACCGGTGAGTGCGGGGGGAGACGCAGGGGGGGCACGGCGGGAAGGGCTCGGCCGAGCGGCGGGGCTCGGGGGGGGTGGATGCTGCGCTCTGATTGGCCGGTTTGCGGATGGAGATGTGTGGGCGGAATGCGGCGGTCTGATTGGAAGCAACGGCGACGATTGGCGGGAGTAACTGTGAAGCGGATCGGGCTCTGATTGGCTGCCACTGGAGCTCTCCGGGCTCCTGAATGCTGATTGGCTGTGCTCTCAGTGAATGGGCGGGTAGGGGCAGCGGGTTCCGCACTGATTGGTTGATGTTTCTATGGGAGGTTGGGCCGTGTGCCTGACCCGGGGGGTGGGTCCTGGGTCGCTGCGGGAAGGCGCAGGCTCCCGGTTGTGACCTCTCAGTCCCCCCTCAGGCTTGGGTTTCCCATGATGCTGAGCGGCGCCATCTCCCACCTGTAAGTGCCTCGTCTGGGGGGACCCGTGCTCCCTCCCTCTCGGTCCCCCAGGGCCCTCTAACACTTGGGGGGGGTCACAGAGACCGTGGGGTGCCTCCTTGTGCTGGAAGGGGGAGACCCTCCAACCCCACCCTATTCCCTCCTGGGGATGGGGTGGGTTTGGGGGCCCCCCTTTGGCCTCTCTGGACCAAGGAGCTGTGACTCCTATTTCGGGGTGGGGGTGTCACTGAGGGGGCTCCGAGCGGCTCCTGCTGAGGTGCTCTGGGCCCACGGCTGGGGGTGCACGTTGTTGTTGCTGTGTGTGTGTTCCGGGGGGGCTCTGTTTCCCCCTCATCCCCTCCCCGTGTGCTGGCACCGTGACTTAACTGCCCCTGTTTCTCCCGCACGCCACGGCCGCCTGCCCCACAGCAGCCTAGCATCGTGAGTATGGCCAGAACAGGGTGGGGGGGACCCCAAAAGCACGGGGGGGGGGTGTATGCATGCATGGGGTGCATGGGGGGGGCTCTCCAGGCAGAGGACTGGGGGGAGATGGGGGGATAAAGAGGAGGGGGTCATGGGGACTGGGACACCTGAGTCCTCACCCCCTGGTGTCCCTGCAGCCGCCCCCTGCCAAGTACGGTGGCCGCCACACAGTGACTCTGATCCCAGGTGATGGCATCGGCCCTGAACTGATGCTTCACGTCAAGGAGGTCTTCAGGTGGGTGCCCCCCGCTTTCCTGTCCCCCCCCTCCCCCCCCGTCCCCCCCCATGGAGGAGACTGGTGTCACAGCCACCGCTGCCCCCAGGCACGCCTGTGTGCCCGTGGACTTCGAGGAGGTGCGTGTGGGCGCGGAAGCGCCCGAGGCCGACGTGCACAATGCCATCATGGCCATCCGCCGCAACGGTGTCGCCATCAAGGGTGAGTATGGGGGCTGGGCACCCCCCCGAGCACCTCTGGGGACCTCCTGACCCCCGGCTCCATCCCCTCCCCAGGCAACATTGAGACCAACCACAACCTCCCGCCCAGCCACAAGTCCCGGAACAACCTCATCCGGTGAATGCTGAGGGATGCAGGGGGGTGTCAGTGGGGGGGTGGAACCACGGAGCCTGACCTGGGTGTTGTGGTGGGGCAGGACCAGCCTGGACCTTTACGCCAACGTGATCCACTGCCAGAGCCTGCCCGGGGTGGAAACGCGGCACCGGGACATCGACATCCTCATCGTGCGGGAGAACACCGAGGGCGAGTACAGCAGCCTGGAGCACGAGGTGACTCCAGCCCCATGGGGACACTGCCATGGCCACACCACCATTGCTCTGAACATGCCCATCTCTAGCCAAGCCCCCTCAGCCCCCTTAGCCTCAGGCTTTTCCCCCCCCCGAAGCCCCACCGCATCCTGATGGCCCCCCCCTCCATGCAGAGCGTGGCCGGAGTGGTGGAGAGCCTCAAGATCATCACGGCTGGGAGGTCACGCCGCATCGCTCACTATGCCTTTGGCCTGGCCCGTGCTGCCAAGCGCCGCTCCGTCACCGCCGTGCACAAGGCCAACATCATGTACGGGTGTGGGGCTGTGGGTGGGGGAAGGATTGGTGGGGTGGGCTCTGGAGCCCATTGAACCCATCCCATCCACAGGAAGCTGGGGGACGGGCTCTTCCTGCAGTGTTGCAAGGAGGTAGCGGCAGAATACCCGGAGATCAGCTTCCAGAGCATGATTGTGGACAACACCACCATGCAGGTAGGGCTCTGCTCCCACTGCCCCCTGTGCTGCCCCCAGTGCCCCCCCCCCCCCCCAGTGCTGACTGCTCTGCCCCCCCTACAGCTGGTGTCGCGCCCGCAGCAGTTCGACGTGATGGTGATGCCCAACCTCTATGGGAACATCGTCAATAACGTCTGTGCGGGGCTGGTGGGAGGCCCTGGCCTCGTCCCTGGTGCCAACTATGGGCATGACTACGCTGTCTTCGAGACTGTGGGTCATGGGGGCACGGGGGGAGGTCCTGGTGGGAGATGAATGGGGGGAGCTGGGGGGCCTGTGGGGGTCTCCCCCTCAACCCCCATTATCCCATTGGCCACAGGCGACACGGAACACGGGCAAGAGCATCGCCAACCGCAACATCGCCAACCCCACGGCGGCGCTGCTCGCTGCCTGCATGATGCTGGACCACCTCAGGTGGGTGGGGTTTCGACTGCGAGGGGCGTGGCTACAGGCTGGTGTATTTAGGGGCGTAGCTTCCTGATGTGGGCGTGGCCTCACTCTACACGCTTTCAGGCTGCACAGCTACGCCACGGCCATCCGCCAGGCCGTGCTCGCCTCATTGGACGATCCACGGGTAAGCCCCACCCTCCCCCACCAATCTCCGCCCTCCCATTGGTGCAGCAGCACCACCAAGCCCCGCCCGTCGCCTGGCTCCGCCCCCAGACGCACACTCCCGACATCGGGGGACAGGGCACAACCTCGGGCGCTGTCCAGAGCATCATCTCCCACCTCTCCCGCGCCTGATTGGCTGAGGACCACACCCACACGATGAGACCACGCCCCAATAAACCCCCCTGGAGCTGCCTCCCGCACGTTTATTGGCGGCGGGGCTGTGGGCGGGGCTAGGGTCGGAGCCAGGGGTGGCGCAGGCATTGGGCGGCCGTTGCTCGCCGCGCCGGCTCGAAGGCCAGCATGGGCCGCAGGAAGCGGGCGAAGGCGGCGGCCGCCCCCCGGGACCACTCGTACTTCTCTTGCAGCACCGCCCGCAGCCCCCAGGGTCGCAGGTGCCGGATGTGCCGCAGCTCCCCTGGGGGGGGCCGGAGCGTCAGGGCCATGGCCATCGCCATAACTCGCCCTGCTCCATGAGGCTCCCAAGCAACGCCCCGTGCCATTGGCCACACCCTCAAGCCTCGCCCCTAACACGGTTCCTCCCTCTTGAGTTCGTCCCCGAGGCCTTAGCTCCGCCCCAAGCCTGTTTCTCCCTTCTTAGCTCCTCCTCCTCTCTTAGCCCCGCCCCAGTCCCTGCTGAGACCCGCCCACGTACTTTAGCCCCGCCCCTGGTCCCACCCCTCCCTCTTTAGCCCCCGCCACCCGCCTTGGTCCCGCCCCTCACCGCGCCGGTTGAAGAACTCGCGGGAGAAGCGTCCCCCAAGGGCCACGTGACGCGGGATCTCCCCCAGGAGCTCGATCACGTGGGCAATGTGGTCTGGTGGGGAGAGGGGGCAGTTGGAGCTCCGCCCACTACCTTCAGCCACACCTCCCCAGGCCCTGCCTACTTCCCGAGGCCACGCCCCCTCCCCAGGCCCCGCCTACCCTCGTCCCTGCTGTAGTTCTCCCCTGAATGGGGCTCGAACAGGTAGTCCCCCGTGGCCAGCTCGAAGGCCTGGGGGGGGCAAAGCGGGGCTGTGAGAGGCTGTGGGGCCTGCTACGGGGCAGGCAATGGGGCAGGGCTCCTCACCATGCAGGCAGTGCTCCAGATGTCAGCGGGGGGCCCATAGCCGGCCCCCAGCAGCACCTCCAGCGCCCGATACTGCCGTGTCTGGATATCCTCGGTGAAGTGGCGGTGCTGGAGGGGGCCGCAGGTCACCCCTTACCCACAGGGGCACCCGTTGCCCCCCCCAGCTCTTCCCAAGGTGTCCCTAAACGAATGGGGGCACCCAATACCCCTCCATTGCCCCTCACCACCCAGCAGCCGTTGCCCAGGTCAGCAATCTTGACACGCAGCCAGGGGGCGCAGCGGGGGTCCAGGGGGTTCTCCTGGCCCCCCAGGAGCCCCCCACCTGCGAGGTAGCAACAGGGACATCAGCGGGGGCACCTCAAGAGCCCCTCGAACCCCACTGATGCCCCCCAAGACCCCAATATCCACAACCACCTCCCCCCCATTTACCCCTCAGCACCACCAATTGCCCCCACATTCCCACCCCCCCACCCCATTGTACTCACCAAGGGGTGCAGGGGGCCCCCCCGAGCCCCCCGAGATGAGGGAGCTGGATGTGGGGGTGAGGAGGGAGTCAGAGGCAGAGCTGGGGCTGGGGGGGCGCCGGACCAGGAGCCCTCCTGAGGTGCAGGAGCCACCCGAGAGGCCGTCGCTAGAGCCACCGGCCGGGAGCGTGTGCACCCCTGAGGAGGAGGCACCGCTGGGGGGGCTGCCCCCCCCCTCCTCGTGGTCCGGGGTTGCGACTTCTGTGGGGGGGGGTGGGAGAGAGACCCCTGAGACCCCCCACAATCTAACAGGAATGAGGGGTCCCCATAACAGCCTCATGGAGCACCCCCAAACCCTCATGGAACCCCCCCAAACCACCCCCAGGGAGCCAAAGCCGCCTCCCCTGGGAGGCCCAAACCATTCTATGGGGCTCTGCCCCCCCAGCACCCCCCCCTATGGCCGGCTTGCACTGACCGCTCTCACCGGCACCCACTGGCGACGCTCCGGTCTCCCTCAGCCGCTCCAGATCCTGTAGGCACTGAGCCAGGCGCCGGCTCTGCCGCCGCCGCTGCCGCCGCCGCCGGCGCCGCTGGGCCCGGGAGAGGCGCTCCTGGGGCGGGGATGCACGGGGCACACGTGTGCGCAAGGAGCAGTGTGAGGGGTGCGCGGGGCACACGTGTGCGCAAGGAGCAGTGTGAGGGGTGCGCGGGGCACACGCGTGCGCAAGGAGCAGTGTGAGGGGTGCGCGGGGCACACGCGTGCGCAAGGAGCAGTGTGAGGGGTGCGCGGGGCACACGCGTGCGCAAGGAGCAGTGTGAGGGGTGCGCGGGGCACACGCGTGCGCAAGGAGCAGTGTGAGGGGTGCGCGGGGCACACGCGTGCGCAAGGAGCAGTGTGAGGGGTGCGCGGGGCACACGCGTGCGCAAGGAGCAGTGTGAGGGGTGCGCGGGGCACACGCGTGCGCAAGGAGCAGTGTGAGGGGTGCGCGGGGCACACGCGTGCGCAAGGAGCAGTGTGAGGGGTGCGCGGGGCACACGCGTGCGCAAGGAGCAGTGTGAGGGGTGCGCGGGGCACACGCGTGCGCAAGGAGCAGTGTGAGGGGTGCGCGGGGCACACGCGTGCGCAAGGAGCAGTGTGAGGGGTGCGCGGGGCACACGCGTGCGCAAGGAGCAGTGTGAGGGGTGCGCGGGGCACACGCGTGCGCAAGGAGCAGTGTGAGGGGTGCGCGGGGCACACGCGTGCGCAAGGAGCAGTGTGAGGGGTGCGCGGGGCACACGCGTGCGCAAGGAGCAGTGTGAGGGGTGCGCGGGGCACACATATGTGACACTCACGGGTCCATCCTGTGGTGCGGAGCTCACTGCAGAGAGTACCGGGGGGGTGTGTTTCAGTGTCAAGGGGTCTCCCCAGACCAAACCATTGCACAGGATGGGGTTTCGGGGTACCTGCGCTTTGGGGTGGCCCCCCCCCACGGGCCCATCGTGCCGCCTCGGCTGCCAGCTGCCTCACGAAGGGCTCCCCCACCCGCAGCAGCACGTTCTCGGGCTTTATGTCGGTGTGGATGATGTTGCACTTGGTGTGGAGATAGTCCAAGCCCTCCAGCACCTGCGTCCCAACACAATGGGGGTCCCCATGGGGCTCTGGGGCGAGGCTGGGGTCCCCACATGGGTCTGGGGATGTGGGGGGATGTGAAGGGGATTGGGGAGGGTCACAGGGGGTAATATGGGGGGGATAAGGGGTGATGTGGGACCCCCTCACCTGCCTCACAATGCTCTTGACACAGGGCAGGGGCAGCCCCTGGTAGTTGGATTTGATGATCCAGCGCAGCAGCTGGTGGCCCAGCACCTCTAGCACCATGCACACGTCTTGGAGGGGGGGTCAAGGAGTATGTGGCCACCTGAGACCCCCCCATGGGGTGAACATCTGGCATGTCTCCCCCAAAACCCCACGACACCCCCCCAGCTGGATACGGACACCGTTGACTCCTGAGATCTTGAAGTCATCGATGAGCTGCACAATGTTCTCCCGCTTCGGGTCGCTGGGGTCCGAGTCACGGACCTGGGGGGGGGGGGCAATGGGGGAGGTGGATGGACACGGCAGGGATTTGAGGGCTCCATTTGGGGGTCCCGGCCTCACTCACACATTTGAGCAGCTTGATCTCATCCAGTGCCGTCTCCGTGTACTGTGGCGCGCTCTTCACCACCTTCAGCGCCACAAAACGCTTGCGCCTAGGGGGGGGACACAGAGGGATTGAGTGGACCCCTGCCTTAACACCCCCCCTTTGGGGTTCCCCCCCTTTGGGCACTCACCGGATGTCCCAGCAGAGCCACACGGTGGAGAAGTGCCCCCACCCCAACTTCCGCACCACGTGATAGCGCCCATTGAAGAGGTCCCCAATGCGCACGGGGTAATACCCACCTATGGGGGGGTATGGGGGGGGGTTTATCACCTTGGGTGCTGCCCGCCTAAGCACCCCCCCAGGCATGGGGCACCTCCACCTTTGCAGTAATCACGGGGGTCCTCTTGCTCCCCTTCATCCAAGCCCAGCAGCCCCTCAGAGAGCAGGGGCAGGGGGTGGGGGGGCTCCAGTGATGCTTCCTCAGAGGGGGTTGGGGTCCTAGAAGGGGGAGAGTACAATAGGAACCCAAACTCCAGCTCCCTGCACCTCCCCCATGCTGGGGGGGGGGGGCACAGGGTGATACCACAGTAGGAATGGGGGGAATGGCCCACGCTGCAGCTGGGGGAGGGGGGGGAGGGGGGGAATGAGGCATCCTGGGACATCACCCCCCCAAAATAGAACTGACCTCAGGGCCCAGTGGGGTTAAAAATAGCCACGGTGGGGGGAGGGGTGGCCCAGGATTGTGCCCCCCCCCAATGGGCCTTTGGTGTGTCCCGTGTTCCCCCCTGGCACACAGAGACCCCCCCCCAATAGCTGGCTGTCCCTGAGGGTCACAGGGGGCTGGGAGGGTCGGGACCCGCTGCCCCCCCCCCCGCCCCCCCTCACCGTGGCACCGGTTTCTGCTTCTTGTCCTTTTTGCGCTTCTTTTTCCTCTTCTCTGGATCTGGGGGGGATTGGGTGGGGGTTATGGGGGGGTGTGTCAAGATCAGCACCAACCCAATGACCCCGAGTTCCCTCCCCCGCAGCCTCAGGAGCCACCTTCTCCCATCAGACACCCCCAAATGCAGGCCCCCTGTGCCGGAATCCCCCTTCCCCCCCCGCAATAACACCATGACCCCCCTATGACCCCCCCGCAGTGCCAAGACTCCACTTTCCCCTCAGGACCCCTCCTCAGACCCGACCCCCCCCCATAACCACCCCCAAACCCTCCCTCACGATCCCCTCACCCCCCCCACCGGGATCCCACCTTGCCCCTCACCCCCCCGATTCCCGTTCGCCCCCCCACCGGTCCTCGCGCCCGGCGCCGCCCCCCCGCGCAGCTCCATGCCGCTCTCTCCCGCTCTGCGCGTGCCTCTGAGCCCCCCGCTCCGCTGACTATGGCCCCGCCCACTGACCAATAGGAAGCCTCACCCGGACCCGAGGCCACGCCCCTTTCCCCGCCCACTGGTCGCCCTGGAGACGGAGCCGCGCAGGACCTGGCGCCCGTACCTCGTTATTTCCAGCGTCTCCTCGCCGTTGGCTCAATGGGGTTGGAAACGACTTTTAAGGGCACCAGATCCAAGCGTGCCCCAGCACTGCCGAGGCCAGCGCTCACCCACGGCACCGAGCGCCTCGGCTACAAGGGGTGTGAACACTTCCAGGGCCGGGGACTCCACCATTCCCTGGACAGCCTGCTCCAACGGATAAATCCTTCCCCATCTCCACCTACCCCCCCCCCTCCATCCGTACAGCTTGAAGCCATTTCCTCTTGTCCCATCGCTTGGGAACAGACAGCAGCCCCCTCACGGCTCCATCCTGCCGTCAGAGAGCGAGAGGGTCCCTCCTGAGCTTCTCTTCTCCGTCTAACCCCCAACCAGGCGCTGCACGGGGTCTATCGCCGCCCTAAAGCGACCCTGGGTGCCCGTCCGCCGCCTCCCGGCCCCGTTGGTCCCGAACCGGCGGCGCTGAGCGCGGGGCGGGCGCTGACAGGAGCCTCGGCAGGACCCGGCGTCCGGCCACCGACGCGCTCCGGAAGTGACGCTTCTGTCTTCTCTCTCTCTCTCTCTCTCTCTCCCCCCCCCCCCCCCCCATAGGTTCCCGCGGCCACTACATAATCAGAGCGCGACGTGTAACCATGGCAACTGCGCGGTAAACAGCCAGTGAGAGGGGACACCCCAAGGCCAGGCCCAAAGCAAAAGAATGGGGCAGGGGGCAAAGGGCATCACCCCTATGGAAGGACCCCCCTCATAGGGGCCAGAAGGAGCCAGCACCGACATCCCCCAAGCACCTGCCCCCCGCCCCCCCCACCCCACGCTGGGGAAGAGGCAGAGACAGGGTCGGGGGGGCTGCTGGGCATCAGTTTAATAACAGGGCACACTGGGGGAGGGGGGGGCAGCACCCCTATCCCCACAGCCTCCCCCACCCCTGGGGGCTGGGGGGGAGCACGGGATGCTCTGGGAGGAGGTGGGGAGGGCAGAGATGGGGACCCCCCCCAACAGCAAAACCCCATTGGGAAAGAAAGGGGAGATCCTAAACCAAAAGGACTCCCCCCACCCCATTCCACCCCCCACCTTCCTTCCAGCTGTAATATGGGGGGGACGGCTTCCATCCTCCCCACATCAGCAGAGCCAAGGCTCATCCCGCGGCGTCCAGCGCTGTCCCCCTCCCTGGTGGAAAGGGCGTGGAGGTTGTTGTCTGTGTGACCCCCCCCATAGTAAAATGCCTCCCCCCCACCTAGAGGTCCCTTGGGGGGGGGCCGGGGGGGTTGGGGGTGCAGTCCAGGGGTTCAATATCAACTCTTGTCGGTGGGGGGGTCTCTGTGGCGGGAGGTCTTCATGGTCTCCAGGTACTCCTGCTGTGACACGGCCAGCACCGATGCCAGGATCTCATCGTCCTCCCAGTCGTTGAGGCCTGGGGTGTTGTATATAGGTTACTATGGGACACACACACACAACATGACCCCCCCTGCCGTGCATTGTGCCCAAAGCGATAATGGGGAGGGGGAGCAGAGCTTGGTACCCCCACAGTGAAAAATGAGGCTCTGGGACATCTTCTCCCTCTCCAAAGTGCAATAAATGGGGATAAATCCCCCCCTAGAAAGAGCTTCTCCCCCCCAATCCACAGTTGAACCCCCAAAACCACACTTTGACCACCCCCAAACCATATCCCCCCCAAGTGAGATGTACCCCAATAAACACATCTCTAGACCCCCCTAAGTCTAAAGCACCTCCCAGTAAGAACCTGTAACTGCAACTTCCATCCCCCAGTTTGGGTCCCCCCCAGCTCACCGAAGGCAGTGGGGGACATCTGCTGCATGATGGCGCGGCATTCCAGCGCGGGATACAGGGACACCAGCGGGGGGGTGGCCCGGCCCCCCCCCGCCCCCAGCTGGCTGCTGGTCCCTGGAGCAGGGGGAGAAAGGGTCAGATACCAGGCCCAGGACCCCCCACACCCCATAGAGACCCAGCACACCCCTGGGGGGTCCCAGCTTGAGATTCCGAACACCCAGTTTAGGCTGCCTAGCACAGCTAAGCACCAAATTTGAGCCCCCAACAGATTCTAGCACCCAGTTTGAATCCACCAGCACCCCAGAGTACCCAGGTTGAGCTCCCTAGCACCTCTTAGTACCCAGTTTGAGTACCCCAGGACCCTATAGCACCCATTTTTGGGTTGCCAAAACCTCACAGCACCCAGTCTGGGGCCATAGAACCCAATTTGAGTTCCTCAGGACTCCATAGCACCCTATAGCGCACACTTTGAGACCCACCTGGGGCACAGGGCGATGGGGGTTTGCCAGCAGGGGGTGCTCCGGGTGAAGGGGGCTTGGGGCCAGGCGCCTCGGGGTGCAGACCGGGGTGCTCAGGTGATGGGGCCGCGCTGCGCGGGCGGGGCGAGCGCCCGCTCCACTCTTCCAGGCCGCTGGCGGCCGCTGCTGTGGCTGAGCTGCACGTGGCACTGGCCTTGCGGGGCTGCAGGGACACAGGGACCCATGAAACCCCCCATGCAGTGGTGGGGACACATGGGGGACTAGGAGGGACACCCACCTGCCGCGCCTGCTTCTCCTGGTCGCGCAGCCACTGCAGGTAGGACTCGCGGGCCACTTGCTCCTCGATGGCCTCGTTGGTGGCCTCCCAGTCCGTCGCCCGCTTCTTGTCCTCCAGCATCTGCTGCTCGATCCACGACTCTTCCGAGGTCTTGATGGCACTCTTCATCAGTGACTGCTCTGCCAGCTGGGGGCGGAGCCACGATGGTACACGCCCCCTGGCAGAGGCCACGCCCCTCTCCACACACCCTACAGCCTTGAGCCACTCCCCCATCCTCATACCAACCTATCAGTGGGGGCGTGGTCATACTAAGCCACATCCCCTTTGCGTGTGGTCTCTCAGCCACATCAAGGCACTCAGTCCGTGCAGGTGCAGGGGGTGGGGCCCTGATTGGCCACGACCACACGTTTAGACTTCGCCCATTGGACATCCCGCCCCCCGCCAAATAAGGCGGGTTCCACCTGGCCACACCGCCTCCCTGGCCCCACCCACACAGGGAGGGTAGGGCCACAGGACCCATAGAGCACCCCTGCCCCACGGCAATGCGGGGCCTGGGTGATTCCTGGCTTGAAGGAGGAGACCCCCCACCCCATGGCATTGAGGTCCCAGTGCCCTCCGGCCCCACTGACCCCCGGTTTGAAGGAGGGCAGCCCCAGCCCCACGCCGATGGTGGCCTTGTTAGGGTTGACGACGGAGTTGTAGTGGATGTTGCGGTGGTAACTGACCCGGATGGGTTCATCCTCGTTGTGCTGAATCCCGTGGAAGGTGTTGATGGGCTCTGTGGGGTACCCCATCAGCACACCGACACCCCAGCCACACAGGGGCACCCCCACAACACCACCCTTGGGGACCCCTTGGCCTGTGGGATGCACTCCCTAGCAGCAGAGACCCATAGGACCATCCCCAACCACCTGAGGCCCCTCTAGCAGCAATCTGGGGACCCCACATAAGCCCCAGTGGGGCCCCACAAGAACACCACATCTCCCTATGACCCCACAAGCTTCCCCAATTGTACCTTGAGGACCACAGAGACACCCCAGGAAGCCCCTCAGCCCCCCCATTATCTCTCTGGGGTCACCCCATCTATTCATTAAGCACCTTGGTACCCCCAGGACACCACAAGGACACCCTGGAGAAGCCCAGGAGCACCCTCCCAGCTCCTCTTGGACCCCGGTGCCCGCTGTACGCAGGGCCCCATGGGGCAGACGCACCAGTGCCGTACTGGTAGACCTCGACAGGGCGGTTGTACATCTCGGCCATGGCCTGCATCTCGATGTGGTTACCATGGCACGTGCTCTTGCGCTTGCGATTGATGTAGGTGGTGAAATCCTCTGTCACGTAGTTGGAGAAGTAGTCGGCATTCTTCATCTACCCAAAAAGTGGGACATGGGGGGGGGGGGTTAGGGAACAGCAAGGGACATGTGGGGCAGCCCCATGGTGGCAAAGGGACACTGGGAGGGGGTGGTGTGGTGGAGCATGAGGTTACCCTGGGGACCTGAGGCCATCAGGGACATTAGGAAGCACTAAGGAGGAAGGGGGCAGAGCATCCAAACTGCCTCCCAATGCTCCCTGCACCACCCCTGCACCATCCCAGGGCCTCCCAGTACCCCTCAATCCCTTCTTGCTGCCCCCCAGTGTATCCTTACACACTCAAGAGCCCCCGAGCCCCTCACCAGATAGTCCATGCAGTGCTTGCGCACCACCTCGTGCATGTCCTGGTCTCCGTAGACCTGGTCGGCTGACGGGGGCACAAAGGGGGTGGCATCAGCTGGTGCCCACAACAGCAGGGTGCAAAAGGGGAAGAGGGAACGCATGGGGATTGGGGGGCGCAGGGCTCACCCACGGCCCGGAACAAGCAGGCTCCATCCTCCTTCATGCGCTTGATGATGAAGCCTTTCTTTTCCCGCAGTGCCTTCTCGAACCAGTGCTCCTGCTGGAGACACAGCCGGCTCGGTGCCGGGGCACCACGGACCCCCCGGGGGGCACGGGGGGCCCTTCACTGCATGGCGATGATGGGGATCCATGGGTGATGCAAGCACATGGGGAGGAGGGAGGCACACAGACCCTGGGGAACCCCAATCACCCCATGGTGTCCCCGACTCGTTCAGCCGCCCCCAGTGCCCCCCGCACCTGCTCGGCCGTGGCCGGGTCCAGCTCCACTCTCCCGGCCTCGTACTCGTCCTCGCTGTTGTAGCCACCTCCCGTCTCATCGGGGCCGGGGCTGCCACCGGGGCCCAAGCCCAGCGCCAGCCCCACGGGGCCGCCGCAGCCGGGGCCTCCTCCGCCGGGGCCTGCGCTGGGGCCGGCCCCTCCTCGCCGCCGCCTCTTGCTGTGCCCGGGGCCACCTCCTCCTCCGCCGCCGCCGGGCCCGCGGGGCTCGGGCAGCCCCAGCGCGGCCGCGTCCAACCCAAGCAGCGCCGCGGGGCCATCCCCAGGGCCGGGGCCGCCTCCAACGGGGCCTCCAGGGCCGGCGGGAGGGGGGGATCCGGCGGCGGGAAGCCCGGCCCAGCCCCGCAGTGGCGGCGGCGGCGAGGCCCTGGGCCGCGGCCCCCCACCCCGCCAGGGCCTCCGGGCTCGCCAACGCCGCCGGGGCCGCGCTCGGGGCCTCCGTCCGCACCGCGCTCGGGGCCGGCGTCCGGGCCCGAATCAGCGTCTCCGTCGGGCGCCGGAACCGGCTTCTTCTTCGGGAGGATCGTCATGGCGGGGAGCGCATGGGGGGGGGGCGGCGGGACGGGACGGGACCGGACCGGGGGGGGGGGGACCAGACCCCCCCGGGGCGGCGGCGCGCGCGGAGCTGTCGGGGCGCGGGGCGCTGCCGCCGCCGGGCCCGTGTCAACATCAACAGCGGCGCCCTCTGACCCCGCGCCGCGCTTCCGCCTCGCCCGCCGTCGGCGCTCCCATTGGCTGAAGCCGCCGACACCGCGTTCTCATTGGTTGGAAGCCGGGGAGGAAGTCCCGCCCGAATGGAGAATGGAGAGGAGAGTGGAGGGGGAAAGAGGCGGGACAGGCGTTGCCCTGGAGACGGCGCGGCTGCTCGCGAATTGGGTGGACGGAGCGGAGGGGGCGGGTCGAGGGTGGAGGGAGTGCACGCTGATTGGGTGGAGCTCTGGGAGGCGGAGGGGGGGTCAACGAGAGCGGGCTCTGATTGGGCTGCGGAATAAGAGGCGTGGCTCAAGGGAGAGCGCGGGCGACTGTTGGCTCCCTGCGGAGGCGGGACTTAGTGAAGGACAGAGTGCTGATTGGGCCGTGACGACGGTGGAGCTGACGCTGATTGGGCAGCGAGGGGAAGGCGGGACTCCAGGGCAGAGCGCGCTCTCATTGGCTGCCGCGCCACCAACTTCAGCACGCTGGTGATGGGCGGGATTAGTGTGAAGCTCCCAATGCCGATTGGTCTGAGGGAGGCTTAACCCTCACATTGGCCACATCAGGCGACCTAATTTCCCACTGGCTGAGGAGCGCCAGCGCCGAAGGACACGCTCTCTCCATTGCCTCCTCCCAATCACCTGTCAGTCTCCATTAGGCCACGCCCCCGATACCACCACCCCTCCCCAGCACAGACCCAGGGATCCAATCTCAGCTCCTTTATTAACACCCATCACACAGCCGCAGTTACCGTGTGACCCCCCAGCCCCCGGGACCCAGGGGTCTGGCCCCACATCCCTGAGCTCATGGGGGGCCCAACACAAGCGCCAGGACACCCCTGAAGTCCCTGGAGAATGCCAACACCCCCTCCCTCAGTGCTGCCCCATGGGGGGAGATCTGGCACCTAGGTGTTGTAGAGAGGAGCCTTTGGCACCCGTGGTCAGTGGCTCTTGTGGCGGGGCCGGTCGAGGGCTCTCTGGGCAGCAGCAAGGTGGCGGCAGGAGTCGGCCAGGAGGGCACAGGGCACCAGCACCCACACCCCGTTCAGTCCCACGAAGTAGCCCCAGAAGTAGAGGGGCCGGGGGTCGCTGTGGCTCCAGCCTGCCAGCGCCTCCGTGGCAAAGTACAGCACGTCCCCATAGAGCTGCCCTGTGTGTGGGAGGAAGATGCGGTTGGGGATAGGAGGGTGGCTCTGGGGACATGGGAGGGGTGGTCCCGAGCGTACCGAGGGAGACAAGGAGCTGCAGGATGTAGCGGGCTGGATGGCGGCGCAGGAGGGCGAGGAAGGTGAGGAAGCTGAGGGGTCCCCAGGCCCAGGCTGTCACCGTCTCCATGGCAACCGTGAAGTCATCGCTCCTGGAAGGAGGGAACAGACAGAGCAGGATGAGCCGGCACCCATGGACACCCCCTCCCCACCCAGCCCCTGCCCCTACTCACGTCATGTACCGGCTGTCGGCTTTGGCATACTCCTTCCCTGCGGGCAGTGTGGGGTTAGTGGATACCACACCCCTCCTGGCCCCCCAACCCCATCCCAAGGCCAGGGAACCCCATACCCATACATTGACCCCCCCAAAGGGCACCCAGCCCGGGTCCCCGGCCATTGCCGTGCCCCGTCCCGGTCCTCACAGACGTCGGCCAGCAACCCGGTGGTGCGGGGCAGGTCCCGGTGCCTGAGGCTGAAGAACCCCTCGAGCACTCCATGGATCCCGGTGCACATGAGGAACCAGCCCAGCGCCAGGCGGTGGGCGAGGCTCCGAGAAGCCCCGCCCCTCGCCCCACCCAGCAGCCAACCAAGCGCCAGCAGCCCCACCGCGGCCACGCCCACCGCGGCCGCGCACTGCCATCCAGGGAGCGCGGCGGCGACGTAGCCCGGCAACGGCAGCGAGCGTGGCCAATAGGGGTGCGCCGTCGTTGTCGTCATGGCAACGCCGCGGCGGTCACCGCTGCTCTGGGAGGGGATGGCGGAAGTAGGGTGAGGGAGCAGGAAGCGGGACCCCACCGCCCAGCACCTGCCCGGTCTTCTCCCCGCACGCCCCCACCGGCCCCAGCACCGGCCCGGTCCCTCCAGCGCCGCTCCGGTGCTCCCCCCGCCGCGGCCCCCCTTCACCCGTGCTCCCGCCCTCACCTCAGCCGCTCCGCGCCGCTCTCCCGTGCTCCGCCAGCCCCGCTCCTCTCCCTCCGCCGCGCCCGCGCCGCCCCCAGCCAATGGCAGCGCGCTGCAGGCGGCCTGGCCAATCGCGGCGCGCACCGCCCGCGGCCTCTGCCCGCTGATTGGCTGCTCCCGCTTCTGGGGAGATGTGGAGCCAGGGGGAGGAGTCGGCTTGGTGATAGGGCGGGGCTTACCTTAGGGGAGGGGTTAAACGGGGGGGCCTGGGCTTCACCCCGGGGACGGGGCTTACGTCCACTGAGGCTCTCCCCATGTTCCCTATAGGACCCATGGGCACTGCCCGGTCTATAGGGCCCTGCGGACCCCCACTGGAGTCCATAGGCTTCCTCCCATGGGCCCTATAGACCTCCTCCTGGCTGTACAGGAGCTGCATGGACCTGCTCTGCAAGGATGTAAGAGGGCCCACACAGAACTCCCACCAGCGACATAGGGACAGCGCTGGGGCACATATAGATGTCTTCAGGGGTTCATATACCCCCCCAAGGGGCCATAGGTGCCCTGTACATCCCGCCGACACTGTGTAAGTGATCCAGCCCTGTTCCGAAGGTGCATAGTATGTAAGAGAGTCCTCTTGCCCCCCTGCCCATAGGAAGGTATGGCATCCATATGGGGCCACACAAGCAGGGAGAACCCCCCTGAAGAAGGAGCCAGGCAGGTCAATGAATGGTAGCAGATCCCTTGTATTGAACCCATCTGTGCCCCCCACCCCAGCCGGATCCCGCTCTCGTGGGGGGGGGCATGCGATGGGGGCCCCCCCAAAGCGGCAGCTCGCCAGGAGCGGCCGGGGGGGGGCAGGGTTGGTGGGGGTCATGGAGCGGTCAAAGGGGAGGGGGTCACACCAGGGTGCCAGGGGGCTGTGGGTCCGGGGGGGGTGGAGGGGGGGCGGGAACAGGTGGGGGGTCCCCTGAGACCCTGTGGGGGTGGGGGAATGAGGGAGAGACAGAAAAAGGAGAATAAAAAGGAGGAAAAAGAGGGAAAAAAAAAGAGAGAAGAAAAACAGGAATTAGCCCACTGAAATAGCCCTGGACCCCTCCGTGTGTCGTGTCCCCCCCCCCCAAGCCAGGGATAGGGACTGCCCCCGGAACCCAAGAGCTCAGCACAGATAAGAAAAGGGGGGGCAGGAGAGACCCCCCCCCCAGAAAGGGACAATGGAGAAGAGTGGGGGAATAGGGCAGAGACCCCTGAAATGGGGGGGTCTGGGGGAGGGGAGGGTCTGGGGTAGTGATAGGGGAGCCCATAGGGGTGGTTTGAAGGGGTTTGAGGGGTCCCCAATTTGGGGATATTAAGGATGGGACTGGGGGGGGGCAAGGGGAGGGCAACCAGGAGCTATTGATGCCCTCACCCCATAAGGGGGCCCAATTCACCCTTGACAGCCCCAATGGATGGGGGGGGCACCCAATGGACACCCCCAAAGGACGGGGGAGGGGGGCACCCAATGCGTCCCCAACACCTATTCCCCCCTTAGAACAGGGGTGCCCGGTACCCACGGGGGTGGCCATACCTGGGCGCCAGGGCCCCGGCGTAGCTGAGCGAGTGGGGAAGGCCGGGAGGGGGGGGGTCTCTGCGGCGGGGAGCGCCCCATGCGGGGCCGGGGGGGGGCAGCAGGCGGGGGGGGGTCCCTGTATGCCGCAGGTACCAGTCCCGCAGCCCCTCCAGTGCCAACCACTTCTGGCTGCGGCGCTGCTCTGCCGAGGTGGGGGGCACGGGTTGGGGGGGGGCAGCGCTGTCGGGGTGCGGGCCTCCCCCCCCGCTGCCCCCCCAGTCGATCAAGGCCTCGGAGCTGTTGCTGCGGCGGGTGCGGGGCGCCTGGGCAGGGGGGGGTGGCACTGGGGGCCCCCCCAACTGTGAGTCCTGGCTGCCCGACCAGGGCCGGGGGGGCAGCCCCGGGGCCTCGGGGCTGGTGGGGGGACACAACAGTGAGAGAAACCCCCGGATCCTCCCCCATACAAGTGCCCCATAGATTCCCCATACGGCCCCAGCAAGCTCTTAAATTATCCCATAGCGCCCCTAAATTACTCTATAGACCCCTTAAATTGCCCCATGGGCCTCCCTAATTTCCCCACAGATCCCCCAAATTACCCCAACCATAACCCCCCAGTTGCCCCACAGCCCCCCCAGTCACCCTCCATGACCTATCCCTGATACCCAGCAGCACCCACCGGCACAGTGGGTGCCCGCGGGTGCAGGGGCTCCGTGCCAGCACTGGGGTGGCTGGGACGCTGCGGCCCTCGAAGCTGGATGCGCTGCGGGGCAAGGTCCGTGCCGGGCTGGGGAGGGGGCAAAACATCACATCAATGGGGCGACAGGGACCCCCAGGTGGGTTCTGTGGGGTTCTATGGGGGACACACACATACGTACCTGGCAGGGCTGGCGAGTGAGCTGCGGCGCCCATCGGAGGCCCAGGGGGGCCGGTGCTCAGGGCTGCCGGGACTGGCTCGGGGGGGTGAGGGGCGGCCAGGGGCCACTGGGGTGGGCTTTGGGGTGGGCAGGGCCCCTGGAGAGAGGGGACAGCGGTGAGGCACAGGCACACCCCCAGACAGGCTGCAATTGCCCCATGGCCTCCCCCAGTCACCCCACAGCCCCCAGTCCATCACTCACCATTCTCCAGCATAGGCAGATCACAGAGGGACCCGTTCTCATCTGGGGAGGTTGAAGAGGGGGGATCAGTGTCAATGGGGACCCCCCAAACTTGCCCCCCCCCAATGCTCTGGGACTCCTGTGCCCCCTGCCCTGTGCTTTGGGTACCCCCAGGTCCTCTCCATGGGTCTGGAGACCCCCATGTCCCCCTCTGGTTCTATGGGGACCCCCCAACTGCTCCCCCCTTGCTATAAGACCCCCCCCAGGTGCCCCCGCACCGTTGCCGGGTCCCAGCTGCGCTCGGAGTTGCCGCAGCCTCTGCGCCGCCTCCGCCTGCAGCCGCTGCCGCCGCCGGCGCTGCTCGGGTGCGAGTCCCGGGGCCGCCGCCAGGCGCCGCGCGGCCTCCACCACCTGCACCTGCAGCGCCACCTCCCGGCGGGCCGAGCGCGGCGCCTGCGGGGAAGCGGCGGGGATGGGGATACCAGGGGATGGGCACAAGGACAGAGACAGGAACAGGGGTACCACGGGACACGGGGTGGGATGAAGACAGGGACAGAAATGGGGAAACAGTGAGCACAGGGCAGGGGACACCATGGCACAGACAACACCAAAGGACAGGGAGAGCACAGGGATAGCGTAGGGCAGGGGCAGCATGGGATAAGGTCAGGGACACGGACATCAGAGGACAAGAACAGGAACGCCAGAGGGTAGAGACAGGGGCAACATGGGATAGAGACCGCAACAGTGACAGGGATATCGATATCAAGAGAAAAGAACAGAGTGGGACAAAGGACACAACAGGAACATGGGCACAGACAGGGATGGTGTGGGATGGGGACAGGGCCGCAACAGGGACAAGGTCAGCATGGGACAGGGACAAGGATTGTGCCAGGGATAGGGACAGGAACACCAGGAGACAAAGGCAGCACGAGACAGGGATGGGTACAGCAAAGAATAGGGACAGCGTGGGACAGGAACACGTGGGGGCCAAGATGTGTCCCCCACAGTGGGGGGGCACATTTTGGCCTCCCCCCCTCTCCCTGCCAGCCCCTTGTGTCCCCCCCTATTGCCCCTCACTTACCTCAGGGAGGGGGCCTCGGGGGGGGGCCCGGCGGCGGGGGGGGGGGGCCTGCGGCCGCTCCCCAGGCTCCAGTGGGTACTCGGGGGGCAGCTTCCCCGTCAGCTCCTGTGCACAGGGGGGGCCATGGGGGGCGTGGGAGGGGAAGGGGGGGGCTCATTGGGGGGGGGCGGGGGGGATGGTGGGACAGGAATGTGCCAATGGGGAGGGGATGGGGGGATTCCTTAGGGAGGGTCAGGAGGGGATGGGAGGGATCATTGGGGGGGTCTGGGGAGTGGATGGGGGCTGTCAGGAAGCTGTGGGGGGTGATGGATGCAATGGGGGGTGATGGAGGGGTGATGCAGAGGGGATGGAGTGCAATGGGGGGGGCAACGTGGGGGTCCCAGGGGAGTCACTCACGGCCTCCTGCAGGCAGAGGCGCCGCAGTTCCCGCAGGCGCAGCCCCAGTGCTTGACGCAGCCCCCGCTGCCGCTCCCGCAGCTCCTGAAGCCGCCCCGCGACAGGGCCTGCACCGGGACCAGCATCAGCATTAGCACCGTGACACTGCTGCAGCACCGGCACCCTGACACCTCCTCAGCACCGGTACCGGGACTGGCACCGGGACGGCACTGGCACCCTGACACCGCCACAGCACCGGGACCGGGATAGCACCGGTATTGTTAGACCGCATCAGCACCGGCACCGGCACCCAGACAGCACCGGTACCGTGACTCTGCCTCAGCACCGGTCCGGGTACCAGCGCGGGCACCACGGTCAGAGGTACTAGGACAGGTAGCACCGGTGCAGGGGTCAAGGGTCATCATGGGTCACCGGAACAGAGGTCAGGGCCATGGTGTCAGGTCAGAGGTCAAGGGGCACCATGGACAGGAGTCACGATGACCACAGGTCAGGGTCCCCACAAGCTACCAGGGGACAAGGGGCACTTGGGGTCTCCAAAGGGCAGAGGTCAGGGGCACCACAAGACACCAGTTGTCAGAGGTCACGTACCTGCGGGGCTGTGAGTGCCGGGGGGCAGGATGTGGCCCCTCAGCTCCATCCCATGGGGGGGTCTGGGGCCCCCGCCCCTGAGCTGCTGCAGGGGTCAGAGGTCGGGGGTCAGGGGTCAGTGCCCAGCCCCATGTCCCTGCTCCTTTTTCTCCACTTCCGCCTCTGGCCCCTCCCCTCCCCCCCACCGCCCCTCAACGACCCCATAAAGGATCCGGGGCCCCCTCCCAAACGGCTTCCGGTTCCCCCCCCATTGACCAACGGCCGGGTCTCCCCCCATTAAAAGCCCTCGGGGTCCTCCCCCATAAGGACCCATTGCCGGGACCCCCCCAAAGGGCCTTCAGCTCCCCCCCCTCCCGAGGGACCAATGAATGGAGCCCCCCGCTCAAAGGGCTTCCGGGTGCCCCCCATTGCCGCAGGCCCGAGGCTTCCCCCGGCCCCACGACGAGGGCGGGGGGTCCCCGTTTCCCACATTGCCCCGGGATGCCCCGTCCACACCTCACCTCCGGGGGGTCCCGGTGCTGGGAGGGTCCCGGTGTCGGGGGGGGGCCCCGCTCCCCCCGGGGCTCGGGCGCTGCTGTGGCGGCGGCCCCGGTTCCTCTCAGGCCTGCGCGGGGCACGGGCGGGTGTCGGGGTCCCCCCTGCGGCACCCCCGCCCCGTGATGTCACTTCCTGCCCGCCCCCCCTCCCCTTGGCGCTTCCTGCCCCAGCCCGAAAGAGCTGGAGTGGGGCAACGGGACCCATAGAGACTCCCCCCGGCCCCGTAGGGACCCGTAGAGACGCCCCCGGCCCCATAGGGACTCCTCGCGCTCCGCAGCCCCCCAGGGCCCACAGCGATTCGCAGCCCGTCCTGCCCCATAGAGTCCCCCAGCACCATAGGGACTCCCCCCCCCAGGCTCTTTCAGACCCATAGCGTGTGTCCCGTCCCGCCCCCCCCGGCCCCATAGGGAGCTGCTGAGCGGCGCCGTGGGGCGCGGGGGGGGGCGATGTCCCGTGGGGCGACCGAGGGGACCCCTGCCGCCCCGCCGTCCCCCGGGCGCCCGACGGTCTATGTGTTGCTGGAGGGGCCCAGCACCCCCGACACCCTCCGGCTGCTCAGGTGAGGGGGGGCTGCCCCATGGCGGAGCTGGGGGGAGGTTACGGGGGGTTAAGGCGGGACTGATGGGGGCTGTGGTGCCACTGGGGGGCTCAAGGGACGTGTGGGGGGCTATGGGGCTGCTGGAGTTTTATGGGGGGCCATGGGGCTGCTGGAGTTTTATGGGGGGCTATGGGGCCCCCATATGGGGGGGCTGTGAGAGTCTGTGGAGGTCTGTGGGGTGCTGAGGGGGTCTGTGGGGGCCTATAGGGGGCTCAGGGGTTCTGTGCGGAACTTCAGGAGGCTGTGGGGCCGCTGGGGGTCTGTGGAGAGTCAGGGGGTCTGTGGGGTGTTTAGGGAGTCTGTGGGGCCCTGTAAGTGGTCAGGGGGGGTCTGTGTGTGTGTCTGTGGGGTCTCAGGGGTTCTCCGGTGTCTCAAGGCACTCTATGGACTCTATGGAGTCTATGAGGCATTCAGACCTGTCCATGCTCCCTCTGGTTCCTGCTCCCCCGCAGCCTGAGCTCCGTGCTGCCTGAGTCAGGGATCGTGGCTGACATCGAGTGGGACCCCCCGGGGGTAGACCCCCCCAGCGACCCTCCCGTGGCCCCCCCCTCTGGAGACTCCCCCAGCACCTTCTATTGTCTCAAGAGCCAACCCCTGCCCCACAGGTACCTGTGAACCCCCCCATAACCCCCCATCCCCTCTATACACCCCCATTAACCCCCCCCCGTATTGCAGCCCGGGCCCGGCCCCCCCTGCTGCCATGGCTGCCCCCACCGCGGCTCCCCCCTCATCGCGGGTGCTGCTGCGGCAGCAGCTGATGCGGGCACAGGCACAGGAGCAGGAGCAACGTGAGCGAAGGGACCCCCCCCCTGGCCCCTCGCCGGCCCCCGGGCCTTCCCCCGCCATCGCCGTGGGGGGGCCCCCCCAACCGCGGGCACCCCCCCATGTGCCCCCTGAGGTGCTCAAGGTGAGACCCCCCCCCCCCCATAGGGGGACATGGGGTGAGGTGGGGGCGTGAGCTGTGGGGTGAAATTGGGGGGGACAGGGGGATATGGGGAGGTCTGTGGAGCAGGGGGATGGGGGGGGGCTCTGGGGCAGAGGGATATGGTGGGCTGTGGGAAGGGGGTCCCTGACCCCCCTTGTGTACCCCCAGGTCCAGACCCACCTGGAGAACCCGACCCGGTACCACCTGCGAGCGGCGCAGCGGCAGCAGGTCCGGCAGTACCTCACCTCTGCACTGGGCCGCGGGCCCCCCAGCCCCCCTGGGCCCCCCCCGGCCCCCCCCGCACCCCACAGCCCCCTCACCCTGCTCCACATCGGGCCCGGCTTTGAGAAGGAGGTGAGGAATGGAGGGGGCTGCGGGGGGGGAGGCTGTGATGTCATATGGGGAGCTGTGATATGTGGGGGGCCATAAGGTAATATGAAAGGCTGCAATGTCACATGGGGTGGGTGTGTTGTCACATGGGAGGGCTGTGATGTCACATAGAATGATTGTGATGTCATAGAGGGTGGCTGTGATGTCACATGGGGGGACTGTGATGTCACATGGGGGGACTGCAATGTCACATGGAGGGCTGTGACATCACACAGGGTGGCTGTGATGTCATGCGTGGGGGGATCCTGGCCACCAGGGTGGTGTTTGCAGTTTTGTCCTTTCTGCTCTGCAGATCGATGATGTCATTGATGAGATCATCAGCCTCGAGTCCAGCTATGACGAGCTGCTCAGCTTCGGCCCCGCCGAGGGCGGCCTCCAGCTCCCTAGCACGGTGTGTGGCCGCTTTAAGGGCTTTTGAGGGCGTGGCCTGCCGCAAGTCGCGCCCTTTTTCACCGGGGGGGCGTGACAACACGCCTCATTGGCTGCAGCCGCAGTGGGGGGGGGGGGGGGGGGGGCATAGCCCCGCCTATCGGGAGTGAGCTATTGGGGGGTGGTTTATGGGGGCGTGACCTTGCTGACCACGCCCCCCCCGGTAGCTCCCGGCCCCTGCGCCCCTGCTGGAGGTGTTCAGCCCCCCCCAGGGAGGCAGCAGCTCCTGCCCGGCCGAGCTGCCCCGCGTCAAGGCCGAGCTTTCAGGTATGGGGGGACCCTAAGGGGCTTACTGGGGGGAGGGGTCTGGGAGGGGTGGTGTCACTATGGTCTGTGGGGCTGTGTGAGGGCTATGGGGCAGGGAAGGGCGTCAAGGGTCCTATTGGGTGTGTGTGGGGGCCTTTCTGTGTCTGGAAGGGGACTGAGAGGGGTTTCCCTCTGGGGTGTGGGAAGGCCCTGGGGATCACTGTGCAGCAGAGAAGGCTTGGGGGGGAGCTAGGGTGTCCCTATGGGTCAGGGAGGTGCAATGGGGCCCCTATGGGGCGGGAGGCGTTGGGCTTCCCTTATAGTTCCAACCCCAAACTTTTTCAGAAACGGAGGCGAAGGCGTTGCTGAAGGAGCGCCAGAAGAAGGACAACCACAACCTGAGTGAGCACGAGGCCTGGGGGAGGTTGTGGGTCTGGGTAGAGGGGGACACGCGTAATATGAGGCTCGCACCTTCCCCTTTTATCCCAGTTGAGCGACGCCGACGCTTCAACATCAATGACCGTATCAAGGAGCTGGGGACCCTCATCCCAAAATCCAATGATCCGTGAGTGGGGATACCCCTCCCTGATGGATCTAATGGTTGGGGGCACTGAGAACCCTATGTGGGTTGTAGGAGGGTCCCTATGGTGGCCCCAACAGCGTCCCGATACCATAGGGAGATGCGCTGGAACAAGGGCACCATCCTGAAAGCCTCAGTGGATTATATCCGGAAGCTGCAGAAGGAGACGCAGCGTTCTCGAGAGCTGGAATTGCACCAGCAGCGCCTGGAGCAGGCAAACCGGAGCCTCCAGCTCCGGGTCCAGGTCTGTGGGGTTGCTCTATGGGGCTGGGAAGGGGAAAACTGGGGGGTGTGTGAGACTGGGATGGGAGTCTACAGGTTCCGGGGGGGCTATGGGGCTGGGATGGGCAGAAGTGGGGGGTTCTGGGCTTGTTATGGAGCTGTCAGCTCACTACAAGGGAGTGCACATGGTGTCAGGGGGAGCAGAGTTGGGGAAATAGGAGGGTTGTTGGGAGAATTGGTTGGGATCTAGGGGTATCTCTGGGTCTGAGGGCTATTTTGGGGCCCATGGCAGGTGTTTGGGGCCCATGAGGGGGTTTGGACCCCATGTCTCTCTAACCCCGCTGCCTCCCCCCAGGAGCTGGAGCTGCAGGCACAGCTCCATGGGCTCCCCCTCATCCCTCCGCTGGCACCAGCAGCCGAGGGGGGGTGTGAGGAGGCCCCTGGGGGCCCCCCTTTCCCCCCCGGGGGCCCCCCCACGCCCCAGTGCCTCCTAGACCTGGCGGTGGCCGAGGACCTGCCCCCCGGCCTGGGCCTACCCCTGGGGCTAGGTGGGCCAGATGGGACCTTCGATGACATCCTCATGGACGAGGGGGGGGCTCTGTCCCCTCTCGGACCCCCTGGCGCCCTCCTCGCCTCCCCGGGCCCCTCCCGCGCCTCCAGCCCCCGCAGCAGCCTCAGCATGGAAGACGAGCCCTGAGCGCTGCCCCTTTAAGACCCTTCAGGTGCGGCCCTTTTAAGGCCCCCACCCCACCATGCCCGACACCCCGATGGTTGGTTCAGGAGGGCCCCCCAGGGTGCCGTGATGAGGCTTTTTAAACGGGCGAGCGTTGCTTAAGGCTGGCAGTGGCCTTAAGGTGTGGCCACTGTCTTGCCCTTTTAGGACGCCCCATTGGTGGACCCACCTTGAGGGACCTCAACCGGGCATCGCCCATTGGCGAGGTCCTCCCACTGTGTGGCCCTTTTAAGGTGTCTCCTTGACCCCGCCCCTCAGGGAAGCCTTGGCCCCAACCCCGTCGGGCCCCGCCCCTTCCTGGCTGTCTGCCTATCAGCGGGCTCCTGAGGGCTGGGCCCTCAGTGTCACGTCCCGCCCCTCTCTTTTGGCACTCACACAAACCCCGCCCTCTCCTGCTGACCCCGCCCACCGGCTCCTCTTAAAGGGGCCGCTCACCCGCTACCCCCCCCCCCCCCCCCCCGGTTTTGTACGGAAACGGTCCCGTGGGAAATAAACGTTTGTTAACGAGGAGCCGCCCGGTGCTGTGTGTGCGTGTTGGGGTTTCTGTAGAGCTTGTAGGGTCCTACGGACTCTATAAATCCAGGGGGATCCCTATAGAGCAATCTGTAGGGGAGCCTGTAGAGCTTGGGGGTCGCTGAAGGCGGTTTGCGATCCCTGGGGCTGTGATACGTGGGGGGCTGTATGGCCCCTGTAGATCTGGGGTGTGGTGTCCCTGTGACCCCTATAGAGGCAGATCTGTAGCATCCATAGGCGCCTTACGGGCTCTGCGGAGCCCTACAGCCCGGGGGGGGCGGGGCTATAAGGGCTTTACGGGCACGCGGAAGTCATCGTTATGATGAGCCATGCCCGCTCCACCCCGAGCTCCATGAGCACCGTCGTGACGCCATTTCCGCGCCGCCGGAACGGGAGGGGGCGGACCCCGACGGCGCCGCCCGCGCGCCAAGATGGCGCAGGCGCTGTCGGCGGAGGAGTTCCAGCGGATGCAGGTGAAGCCTCGGCCGCGCTCGGGTCCGGTTCGGGTCCCGCTCGGGCCCCGTTCGGGTCCGGTTCGAGTCCCGTTCGGGTCCGGTTCGGGTCACGCTCGGGCTTCGTTCGGATCGTGCTCGAGTCCCGCCGCCGCCGCTCACCCCGTCCCGTCTCCGCCAGGAGCAGCTGCTGCAGCTCCGGAGTGAGAACTACCGCCTCTCGGACGAGCTGCGGAAGAACGGCGCTGGTACCCGGGGGGGGGCCGTACCGGGAGGGGATGGGGTCCTGGCGCTGCCGCTCAAGGCCCGTTCGTGTCCGTGTCCCCCCCCCAGAGCTGTCGGCGCTGAGGCAGCGGGTGCAGGCGCTCGACCGGGACCTGGCCAAGGCCAACAAGGTGAGAGCGGCCCCTGGCGGGTCCTCGGGGCGACCGGCCCCGGTGTGGCCCTTCTGGGCCCGGTGTGACCGCCTCCGTTTGTCTCGTAGGCCCTCAGTAAGAGCAAGAAAGCGCAGGTGGGTGCTGGGGGATGGCAGTGGGTGCTGTGGGTGCCTGTGGGTGCCTATGGGTGCTGTTGTGCCCTGCAGGAGGTGGAAGCGCTGCTGGGCGAGACACGGATGCTGCAGGGGAAGCTGCAGAGCCAGGAGGATGATTTCCGGCTGCAGAACAGCACCCTCCTGCGGGAGCTGGCCAAGGTGGGTGCTGGCACCCAGTACCCCACCCCCCACCCCGTCCTAATGCCCTCCTGAGGCCCCCAGTGCCACCGTAGAGTCCTGAATGCCTCCCAGTGTCAGCCCCCATAGACACCCTGAGTAACCCATAGACCCCCCCATACCCCCTACAGTCCCCCCATACCTCCTTGGGGTTCCCACCTTGGCCTCACCCCAAGGAGGGGGGGTATTCAGCTCTGTGCACAGATCGAGGGCCTGGAGCAGGAGAACCGGCGGCTGCAGGAGGGGGGAGCCCCAGGACCCCCCCCGGACCCTCCCCAGGATGGGGCCACTGGTGACAATGGAGCCCCTTTGGCCCATACAGATGGTGAGGGGGTACTTGGGGGGGGGTTCTGGGGCCCTATAGAGGGGTTATGGGACTGACCCTCCCCTTGCAGCCCCCCTGAACCCCCCCAAGGAGCCACCACCAGCTGAAGAGGGGACTGGGACTGATGCTCCCCCCCCAGCACCTCAGGTACATTGGGGGGAGTGTATGGGGGTCTGTGGGCTTTATGTGGGGTCTGTTGCAGGATGCACACCTTTCTGGGGGGGGTTCTTGCAGGCAGAGGTGGCCCAGCTGCAGGCAGAGGTGGCTGAGGTGAGTGCTGCAGCCCCCCAGGGAGTTTGGTGGTGTCCCTTAGAGACTGGGGGGGGTTCAGTGTCCCATAGGGATTGGTGGATACTCTCTGGGGAGGGAGGGCTGAGGGGGCTGATTCCCCCTCCACAGTAGTGATTCGTGTATCCCCATTCCCAGCTGATGGAGAAGCTGCGGAAGCAAGAGAATAGGTGAGATCCTGCGATCCCGTCACTAGGGAGTGCATCCCTGCTTCCCCCAGCCCCCGCCATAGGCTTTTCCTGCTTCCATTCCCTATTTCCCCCTCTTTTCTCTCCCAGTTCACTCCAGATGGAAGTGGAGAAGGAGACATTGCTCAGGGATCAGCAGTGAGTGACCCCAATGGGGACCCCGTTTGGTATGCTGGGAACCTCCCAGTGCCTGGACCCTCCCTTTTGCCCCCAAGGCTAGAGCTGGAGAAGCTTCGGGCTCAAAGGGATGAGGAATTCCGGGAGCTCCAGACCCGGATCCAGCAGCTGCAGCAGGAACTGGAGGCCGCAGCCAAGGTGGGGCCACCCAGTGGTTGCTGGGGGGGCTCCAGTGGCTGCCCTATGGTATAGGGGTTCCTGGGGAGCACTTTAGTGTGCAGGGGGAGTTCTGGACCAGCTCCATAGGGGATCTGTAGAGTGTCTCCAGCCCTATATAGTAGCTGGTGGTCCCAGAGCAGCCTGGAGCATCTCTATACAGCTCCATACAGCTCTGGGCAGCTCTGCTGGGCCCTATAGGGCCCTATAGAGTGCTGTGTGGGGTGACAGGAGGAGGTGGGGCTGCGGGAGCGAAGTGGAGCCCTGGCCCGGGACCTGCAGGAGGCTCAAGCACAGCGTGATGCTCTCGACAGCCAACTCCAGGTAGGGCTGGGGTCCCTATGGACAATTTGGGGTCCCTGGGGGGTGGTTTTGGGTCTTTATGGCTTGGTTTGGAGCACACAGTGGATACACATGCGTAATAGCTGCACGTGCATGTATGTATATGTACACATATGTATGTGTATGTTCATGTATGTATGCGTATATGTAGATATGGACATGAAGGTAAATGCACGTGTATGTAGGTGTAGCCGTGTACACAGATGTACATGTATGTATATGTAGGTGTAGGTATGTACACGAATGTACATGTATGTGTATGTACATGAATGTACACATATGTAGGTGTAGATATGTACATGAACATACACGTATGGACACATGTGTCCTGCAGGCGTGTGTGGAGGAGCGGGAGGGGCTGCGGCAGCGCCTGAGTGAGGCTGAGGCCGCCTGGGAGGAGAGTGAGCGGCGGCGGCAGCAGACGCAGGTCAGGGACTGCCCCCCCCCCCCCGTGTCCCCCTGTTCCCTCTGCCCCTCCCATTCCAGGTGCCCATCCTGGCCCCACTGCCCTGTTCCCACAGGAGCAGCTCGAGCAGCGGGAGCAAGAGCAGGCAGCAGCCAAGCAGCACCGGGTTGAGCTGGAGGTGACGGGGGGGGGCTATAGGGAGCCCACCAGAGGGGCTCTGGGTACCCTTCTAGAGCTGTGCAATGTGCACATCATTGCAGTGACCACGGGGTGCTGCAGAGATCATCAGGTTCCCTATGCCTCCAGAAAGTCCTTTGGGTTCTGTAGGGGACAGAGGGATGTAGGGGTCTCCTTGTGGCTGTCTCAAAGCTAAAGGTGCTGTTATGTATTGTGTGTGGGGCAGGGTGGGTGTGGGGCACCTATAGGGCCCATAGGGTCAATTGTGGAGGGCATAGCTGATGTAGGGACCCTGTAATGCTGCAGGATCCTATCGACTTGTATCAGTCTTAGGGTGTTGTATGGCACCTCGAGGTCTAAGGGAGCACAATGGGGATGTTCTGCGGCCTCCACCCTCTCTGCTATGGCTTGTAGAGTCTTATAGAGCCTGTAGGTGCCACAGTGACACCCCCCTCATCCCCAGGGCCGTGTGGGGGAGCTGCAGGTGGCACTGGGGAATGCTGAGCGGCAACGGGAGCTGCAGGAGGCCGAGGGCCAAGCGCTGCGCCAGGTACCCCAAAGCCCCCCAGTGACCTTTCAGCACCCCCAGTAACGCTCTCTGGGGCCCCCTAACTTCCCCTGACCATCTTTATTCCCCCTAGGAGCTGAAGGACGTTCAGGATGGGCAGCGCATCCTGGAGAAGAAGGGCAGTGCCGCGGTGAGGGACCCCCAAAGGATGGGGACAATCAGAGTCCAGGCTCCTACAACTGGGCCCTGACCCCTCTGTGTCCTCCCCCTTGTCCCCAGCTGAAGGACCTGAAGCGGCAGCTGCAGCTGGAGCGGCGCCGGGCCGACCGCTTGCAGGAGCGGCTGCAGGAGCTGTTGGCACCCACCCGCACCCGCTCTGGTCTGATGGGTGCTGGGTGCTGGGGGGGGGGCTGTGGAAGGGTGGGGGGTCCTGGATGCCTGGAGCCCCCGTGCAGATGCTGTCCTGTGTCCATAGGTTAGGGGCTGCAATGGGGTGGGAGGTGATTGGGTGCAGGGGGGTCTGTGGCTGAATGTACAGGGAGGCTGACAAGTCTGGGGGGTGGGGGGGTGTCTGCACCCCTGGGAGCTCTGGTGGCCCCAGAGCAGGAGTGGTGTGTGGGGGGATGTGGCCTCTCTGGACACCACTGTTTCCTCTCCCCAGGGCTGGAGGAGCTGGGGCTGGAGGGGGGGTCCCCGGGGCGGGGACCGGGGGGGGACAGCAGCAGCCTGAGCTCCCTGGGACGCGATGGCTCCGCCCCCGGTAGCACGAAGGTGGGCGGGGCCTAATGTTCGGGGGCGTGGCTTTGGAGGGGTGTGGCTTGGGGGTGGGAGTTCGGGGCGTGGCTTTAAAGGGGCTGTGGGTTTGGGGGCGTGGCTTCTGGGAAGGGGGTGACCATTTGGGGACGTGGTTTTGGAGGGGCGTGGCTTTAGGGGGTGCCTTTGCATGTGGTGGGTGGGTGAGAGCGGGGTTGTGTTTCTGGGAGAGGGGGGTTCTCTGTGGCCTTGCCTTGGGTGCTGCCTCCCCAGAACTTCACCCCCCCCCCCCCCGCTGACCCTTTTCCCCTGCAGTCGGGCTCCGGGAGCCCTGGGGGTGGCAGTGGTGGAGGGGGGGTTCCCAGCGGTGGGGGCCTGTCCCCTGCGGAGGTGGCGGAGCTGTTCCAGCGCCTGGCCCAGAGCCAGCAGGAGCGCTGGCTGCTGGAGGAGAAGGTACTGGGGGCAGAAATGGGAGGGGTTGGGGGAGTACCGGGGGGTTTGTGTGTCATGGAGCCCTTCTCCTGCCCCCCCCCCTTCCCCCCCCCCCAGGTCCGTCACTTGGAAGTGAGCAGCGCCTCCATGGCGGAGGATCTGTGCCGCAAGAGCGCCATCATCCAAAGCTTCGTGCGTGATAGCCGCCTGGGTGAGCCTTGGGATCCCTGTGTCCCCCTTCCTGCTGCCCCCACCCTCCTCTGCTCCTATATCCCTACGTATGTTCCTATCTCCCTATCTCACTATTCCCGTATCCCCCTATGTCCCCATCTCTCTGTCCCTATGTCCCCATCTCTCTGTCCCTCTGTATCCGCATCTCCATATCCCTCTACACGTCTACTCCCTGTCTCCCTGCGCCCCTATTGTCCCTATCTCACTACACACCTGTCTTCCTTTTGTCCTATGGCCCTATCCCCTATGCTCTTATTTTCCTAGCCCCGTGTTCCCATCTCCCTCTCTCCCTATTCCCCCATCCTCCTATTCCCCTGTAGCCCCCTATCCCCTCTATGCCCCCATCCCCACTTCCTCCTGTTCCTATGGCTGAGCCTGCCCCCTGTGCCCCGCAGAGGCGGCAGGGCCCGCGGGGCCGGCCCGCCGTGGCGCGGGGCCGGGCGAGGAGGGGCTGCGGGAGATGAACAAGAAGCTGCAGAACATGCTGGAGGAGCAGCTCACCAAGAACCTGCACCTCGGGCAGGTGGGCGGGGCCGAGGCGCGGAGGGGGCGTGGCTCGGGAAAGGGCTGTGGCCTCTGACTCTGCTCCCCCGCAGGACCTGGAGGCGCTGTCGCAGGAGCTGGCCCGGCTCAGCAAGGAGCGAGCGGCCCCCCCCGGCCCCCCCTGAGGACCAGGGCCTCTGCTGCAGGCTGCGCCCCGAACCACACCCTCCCCCCTCCGTGGGCGCGGGCCGGCCGGCGGGGGCGCTGTCGCTTTACCGAGATGTAGCCCCTTTAAGGAGGGGTGGCCCCATCGGTGGCGTTGCCGTTTTAATGGGGACGGGGGCCCGCATGCGTCCCCCCCCTTCCCCCCCTCAATAAACCCGCTTCAGCCGCTGCGTCTTGCGTCATCGCCTCTGTGGAGTGTACGTGGGGTGGGTCACATCACGCCCCGCCTCCTACGACGTCACGACTGCGCGCTGACCCGGATGTTGTTGCGGCCGCAGGATGGGGACGATCGTGCCGCTGCTCGGGATCGTCCCCGCACCGAGCGGCGCGCGGCGTGACGTCAGCACGGTGATGTAACAACCCGCTTTTCCCTCCAGTCCCACCTTCACCCGCACTGTCCGGTAGCGGCGCGACCCTCCCCCCCGGCCTCCCCTCCCGCTGCCTTCCCCGGGTCCGCTCCTGCGTCTGCGTCCCGAAATCCATTCCCCCCCCCCCCCGCAATGGCGGCTCCGGGGGGCGGGGCCGCGTTGGAGGAGGAGTGCGAGGTGGTCCGCGTGCGCGTCAAGGTGAGGGGCGTGGCCTCATGGGGTGGGAAGAGCTAATTCACAGGGCGTGGCCTCGGGGAGTGGGCGTGGCGTCACATGGCGGGCGGAGCTAAATCACCTAGGCGTGGCCAACAAGGGGCGGGCCAACGAGAGGGTGTGCTTTGAGGCACTGTTGCCGTGGCGAGGAGACGCGGCCGCCGTGTTGGGCCCGCTCAGAGCCGGGTTTGTGGGGGGGTTCTCCGGGGCTCGTCCCCGGTGCCCCCCCGGTTACTGCCGCCCTGCCGCAGAAGAGCGAGGGCTTGCAGCCGCCCGAGTTTCGCTCCTTCGCCGTGGACCCGCAGATCACATCCCTGGACGTGCTGCAGCACATCCTGGCCCGTGCCTTCGACCTGCAGGGGTGAGCCCGGCGCCCCTCTCCCGCCGCTGCCTGAGCCCCGGGGGGGGGGTGGTCCCAGTCACTGAACCCGTCTCGGGTCCCCCCTGCCGCAGGAAGAAGAGCTTCTCCATCAGCTTCGCCGCTCGTGACCCGCATGGCCAGGAGAGCTTCGTGCCGCTGCTGAGCGATGGGGACCTGGCGGCTGCCTTCGCCTGTGCCCGGCCCGCGCTGCGCCTGCGCCTCGACGTGCGGCCCCCAGCTGAGAGTGAGGGGGGAGGATCGGGGGGGGGATCAGAGGGAAAAGACAGCCTGGTCCCCAGTGAGGCCCCCATCTCCCTATTGCCCTATACTCCCATCTCTCTATTCCATTACATTCCCATCTCTGTGCTTCTCTCCCACTATTCCCCCATGTTCCTATCCCCCTAGACTTCTATCTCCCTGTGCCAGTTAATGCCCCCATCCCCCCTTTTCTCCTGTTTCTCTCCTCCTGAGGGGGAACATCCATAAAGGGTGCCCATGGGTGGGTGTCAGGAAGGCGACCCTGGTGCCTGGGTGCCCAGTGGAATGACCCCAACCTGTGGGTGCTGCAGGCCCGCTGCTGGAGGACTGGGACATCATCAGCCCGCGGGAGGTGGCAGCAGTGGAGCCGCTCCCTGAGCGCCGCTCGCTGCTGGCTGCAGCTCTGCCCTTCACCCAGGCCCTGCTGGCACAGGTGAGTGGGGCTTAGGGTGTCCCCCCTATTCCCAGTGCTCTCAGTCCCCTCCCCATGCTCCCAGTCCCCTCCTGGCTCCATCCCGGACACATTCCACGCAGGTTGGCCGGACGCTGGCCCGGGCACAGGCTGCCCTGGCATGGCCTGAGGGGTCCCCCCCCTCACCCCCACTGCCGCCCCCCCCCTGCACCCCACTGAGCGATGCCGACCTCCGCACATACCTGGGCCCTGGCGGGCGGCTGCTGCGGCCCCATGACCTGCGGCTCCACGTCTACCACGGTGGTGTTGAGCCCGGCCTGCGCAAGGTGTGTACTCCCTATGTCTCCCCTCTCTCCACCCTGGGTGATGTGTGTCACATCCAGCTGGGAGCTCAGCTCTTTCTGGGTGGCTTCCTGCTATTTCTGTACTGGGCATGAGGTGCTGTGCAGGTCATGCCTCTGCTCCTTCCTGCCTTCTGAAGGGGCTCTAAGGGTGCTGGAGAGGGACATTCACCAGGGGCTGCAGCAGTAGGGCAAGCGGGGTTGCGTTCAGACTGGAACAGGGCACGTTCAGGTTGGATCTAAGGAAGTTCCTCCCTGTGCAGGTGGTGGGACAGTGGAATGGGTTGTCCAAAGAGGAAAACAATCCATCCCTGCAGCATGTTCAAGCCCAGCTTTGACGGGGCTCATGCACCACCCTATCGATGTGTCCCTGCCCATCCAACCGCTTTGTTCAACCCTTCCCCACCCGCCCCACCCCACAGCACCCTGACCCTGTGCCTTTCCTGCTGCAGGTGGTGTGGCGCTACCTGCTCAATGTCTTCCCGCCGGGGCTCTCAGGGCAGGAGCGCTTGGCTCACCTGCGCCGCAAGGCGGGTGAGTACGCGGCACTGAAGGAGGTGCTGGCGGCACGGGCGGCCCCTGGCGAGCTGGCGCTCGTGGCGGCCGCCGTGCGCAAGGACGTGGTGCGCACTGACCGCGGGCACCCCTACTTCGGCGGCCCCGAGGAGGGGCACCCGCACTTGGCTGCGCTGCAGGCGCTGCTCACCACCTTCGCGCTGGGCCACCCGCGCCTCTCCTACTGCCAGGGCATGTCGGACGTGGCGGCGCCGCTCTTGGCCGTGCTGGATGATGAAGCTCAAGCTTTCCTCTGCTTCTGCTCCCTCATGCGCCGCCTTGGACCCCGCTTCCGGCCCGGTGGCCGGGGCCTGGCCCGTGCCTTTGCCCACCTCCGGCGCCTCCTGCGCCGTGCAGACCCCCCATTCTGGGCCTTCCTGGCTGCCCGTGGCGCCCACGACCTCCTCTTTTGCTATCGCTGGCTCCTGCTGGAGCTCAAGCGTGAGTTTGCCTTTGAGGATGCCCTCAGGGTGCTGGAGATCACTTGGAGCTCACTGCCACCTGCCCCACCACCCCCCCCCGGTGGGGTTCCCCTCCTTGGGGCTCCCCTGGGCCCACGCCGGGCTTGCCGGGGGCTGCAGGAGCGGCGCGGGCTGAGGCCACGGCCCCCCCGGCGCCTCCGCCGGCAGCAGCAGCGCATGGGGGCTGCTGTGGATGGGCAGGAGGGCTCCAGTGATGGGTCCAAGGTCTCTGTGGGTGGCGCAGAGGCTCCCAAGAGGTTTGGGGATGAGCAAGACACACCAAGGAGCTCCAGGGGTGTCCCAGAGGGGCTTGGGAGCTCCAGGGTTATCCAGAGCTGTGGGGATGAGCAAGAGGGGCTCCAGAGCTCCAACATCATCAAGGGTGGTTCTGGGGGCAGCTGCGAGAAGCCTGAGGTCTTTGGGGGTGGCCAAGCTTGTCCTGACCAAAAGGGCTGGGAGATCTCCCAGGATGTCCATGGCAATAACAAGGGTTTTGTGGAGGTCCTGGGTGATGCCAATGCCCCCAGGGGTCTCCAAGAGCATCCCAAAGCCTCCAGTGATGGTGGCCAAGATGCCGGTGGCCTCAGGGACACGGGAGAAGGCCAAGAGCCAGGTGTCTCCAAGCAGACCCATGGAGCTCACCATGTCTCCAAGAAGCCACGTGGAGATCGGGATGCCCTGGAGAAGTCCGTCCATGACCACAGTGCTTCCAAGACGATCCGTGAAAACCCCTATGTGCCCAAAGACATCAGAGGAGACCCTGAGCTCCTCCATGTGCTTGGTGACACCCTCAAGGAGGTCAGTGGCAACTACTCCTGCTCCCCTGGACAGGTTGGTAAAGGTCCCAGTGAGGTTGATGGGGACCCCAGAGAGGTTGATGTAGATCCCATAGAGGTACATGAGGACCCCATAGAGGTACATGAGGATCCGATAGAGTTATGTGAAGCCCCCATAGAGGTACAGGAGTACCCCACAGAGTTACATGAGGCCCCCAGTGCGGGCAGCACCCCTGCTGAGGACCCCTGGGGTGGTGCTTGGCCTTGGGAAGCCTCAAGTTCCTCTTCCTCTTCCTCCTCCTCTTCCTCCTCAGAGGACGAGGTCGGGGTGGAGGACGATGGGGCCCCACTGCCGCCGCCAGAAGAGCTGGGCCAGGGGAACCCCTTCCTGCTCTTCCTGTGCCTGGCCATGCTGCTGGAGCAGCGGGAGGTGGTGATGGCACGCGCCGGGGACTACAACGAGGTGGCCATGCACTTTGACCGCCTGGTGCGGCGCCACCACCTGCCCCGCGTCCTGCACCGTGCCAAGGGGCTCTTCGCGCGCTACCTGGAGGGCTGGGGGGGCACGCCCCCGGGGGGGCATGGCACAGGGTAAATGGAGGGGGAGAGGTATGGGGGGGGGTCAAAAGGGGAATGGGGGGGAATGGGGGAATGCCGTGAGTGATGTGTGGGGGTTGTGGGGTGTCATGGGGAGCCATAGGGCAACGTGGGGACCCCCTGGACAGCACATGGGGACCCATAGGATAACGTGGGGGCACCATGGGGAGCCATAGGGCAACGTAGGGACCCCCTGGATAGCACATGGGGACCCATAGGATAACATGGGGGCACCATGGAGAGCCATAGGGCAATGTGGGGACCCCCTGAACAGCACATGGGGACCCATAGGATAACGTGGGGGCACCATGGGGCCCTAGGTCAGTATGGGGACCCATAGGGCAAGGGGGGGATCCCATGGACAGCACAGGGGGACCTGTTGGTCCTCTTTGGGGACTCCCAGACCACTGTGGAGATTTCCAGGTCAACACGGGGACCTGTAGGCCCATATGCGGGGCCCCATTGACCCCCTATAGGGGACCTATAAGGAACAAATGGACCCCTTGGAGGCACCCCAGTATGGACCAGTATGAACCACTACATCCCAGCTGGGAACTCCTGGATCTGCATTGCCTTGGGCCAGACCGGTATGGACCATCATGGACCAGGACAGGTCTGGGTTGGACCAGTACAACTCCATCAACTGGAATTGCTGGTTCGACATTGCCTTCAACACTCCCAGTATGGACCAGTAAGGACCAGCATGGCAGCCCAGTGGGAGTTCTTCACCCATGTGGCCTTGTGTCCTCCCACTATAGAACAGTATGGACCAGTGGGGGGCACTGACTGAGATCTAATGCGCATATGGCTTCTTCCAGTATGGACCAATGCAGCCCAGATCCTGCCGCCTGCCCTGGGTTCCTTTTACCCCCTCCTTATTTATTGCCTCCTCCTCCGGGGGGGTATTTCAGCATCTGGGATCTGTGGGGTGCTGGAGACTTCAATAAACCTGATGCCTGTGACTAGTGTTTGGGATTCCCAGTATGGGCTGGCGGGGTCCCAGTATGGGCTGGGAAGCGATAGTGGTCTCTGTTGTGGTGTGATAAGAGGGGTGGGATCTTCCGAGTGTTCCCATGTCCCTCCTGGTGTCCCCAGTTTTAGTCCTATCACTGCCTGCATTGGCTGAGGCTGTTCCCAGTTCCCCTCCCATTGCCTCCTGTCAGCCCCCATTGCCTCCTGTCACCCCCCATTGCCCCCCATCATCCCCCATTGCCTCCCACAGTACCCCCCAGTTCTCCCTGCACCCCGGAGGTGACGTCTCTGCCACCTCAGGCCTTTGGATGCTTCCGGGCGGAAGAGGCCTCCGCAGGGACCCAGGCACGGGGGGGGTCCCAGGCACCGGGGTGTCCCAGCGCACCCAGGGATGAGCCAGGGGGGGCCACCGGGCGGGGCCCACGTCCCCTCAGCACTGCTGCAGCCCCAGGAGAACCTGCGGCTGTTTGACTTCCTGGGCAGGAAATGTGTGGTGAGGGGGGAAAGGGCACTGGGGGTTCCCATGGGGCCCATAAGGCATTTAGGGGCCTCCTTGGGGGTCTCATTGGGATAAATGGGGGTCTGGAGGAAGCTGGGGGGGGGGCCTAAAGGAGTGGGGGGTCCCATGGCAGCATTTGGTGGAGGGTTTTGGGTGCACTATAGAGGGGTTTGGGGGGGCAAAGGGTGGCTTTGTGGGCTCTCTGGGGTCTCTCTCTAGAGCTCTCTTGGGCTCTATGGGGGTCTCTGTGGCTCTATTGGTTTCTCTGGGGGCTCTATGGTTCTCTCTGGTGCTCTATAGGGGTCTCTATGGGTCTCTAACGTGCTCTACTGCCTCTATGGGAGCTCTCTGGGGGCTCTATGGTTCTCTCTGGTGCTCTATAGGGGTCTCTATGGGTCTCTAACGTGCTCTACTGCCTCTATGGGAGCTCTCTGGGACTCTCCGGGTGCTCTCTGATGCTCTCTGGGTGCTCTATAGGGGTCTCTATGGATCTCTATGGGGCACTACGGGGTCATGCTGTCCCCGCAGGCGCTGGTGACGGCGGTGGCGCAGCTCATGGTGGCCGAGCCGGGGGGAGTGGGGGGAGGCGCGGGGGCGGCCTGGGCCCGGCGCGGCTCCGGCGCCGTTTGCCTTGTGCGGGACGGGGCCCGGCGCTCCTACTTCATCCGTCTCTACGAGCTGGGCGTGAGTGCAGGGGCCGGGGGGGGCGGCATGGGGTCTCTATGGGGCGCTATGGGAGTCCCGGAGGTCTCTCACACGCGGGGGGGAGGGGGTGGGGGTGGGGGGTTGTGTCTCGGGAGGGTCCTGGGCTATCTGGGAGTCTCTCATAGGGGTCTCTGGGGGGTTCGTGGGGGTCAGTGGGGGTGGTCCCGGGGAGGGGTCTCTCAAGGGGGCCTCTCATAGGGATCCCTGGGGAGGTGTCTCTGGATCTCTCAGGGGATCTCTGGGGGTTCCGGGGGGTGGCCTCTCTGGGGTGTCTCTCATAGGAGTCTCTGGAGGGGGTGTCCCGGGGCTTTCTGGGGTCTCTAGGAGTGGTCTCTGAGAGGCGTCTCCGACAGGGGGCTGCGAGGGGGGCTCTCTCCCAGGCGGGGGCGCTGCGCTGGGAGCAAGAGCTGCAGGGGGGGATGGGCTACACGGCCCGCACCCCCTTCTTCCACACCTTCATCTCCTACGTGAGTGGGCGGGGCCACGGGGAAGGGGCGGAGCCAAAGGGAGGGAAAACTCCGGGGCTTCTGGGTTTTGGAGGCTGGGTGGGCGGTGCTTCGGGGTGGGTGGAGCCAAATGAATGTGGGAGGGGCTACTGTTAGGCTGGGCAGCGGGTGGGACCGAGGGGCGGGGCTTGTCACATGTGGGCTTGACCAAGGGGCGGGGATTGCTACGCGTGGGTACGAACGTAAGGGAGGAGCTTATGCCATGTGGGCGGGGCTAAGGGGTGGGTTGGGGTTTATGACCTGTGGGGCGGGGCTCGCTGCCCGTGGGCAGGGCCCATGGGGCAGCGCCCTGATTGGCTGCGCAGGAGGGCCAGGCGGGGCTGAACTTCGCTGACGAGGGGGAGGCGGCCGCCTTTGAGGCGCTGGTCCAGGAGCGGCTGCGCCGGCGGCAGCAGCGGGCGGGTGAGAGCAGCCCCGTGAGTCCCCCCAGCGCCCCCAGTGCACTGGGGCAGCCCCGCACGCACCCCCGTCCTGTCTCTCCCCAGAGAAGCGGCAGCTCCCGCCTCTGCCACCCCCCGGTGATGGTGAGTCCCCCTGCATTGAGGGAGGCAGAAGTGGAGGGCACAACGGGTCCTGTGGGGTGCAGCACCAACAGCCACCTGTCCTCCCCACAAAGTGTCCTGGGAGCCTGTCCCCCATCCCCATGGCCCCTGGTGATGGCAGCGGTGAGTGTCTGCTCCACAGCAGCATCTTGCAGCCCCACAGCGGGGTCTTGCTGCCCTACAGAGAGTTACTCAGATGTATCGTGTCCTTTGCAGCCCCTCTACTGCTAGCTGTGCCCATCAGCAACCCTGATATCACGGCATTCCGCTACCGGGGGCTGCCCAGCCCCACAGATGGACCCACAGCGAGTCCCACAGCCGGGGAGCAGAAAAAAAGCCGCAAGAAGATCTCCAAGGCCGACATCGGTGCCCCATCCGCCTTCAGGTGGGTCTGGCAATGGGAACGTGAGGGGCTGTATAGGGCAGAGGAGAGACCTCACTGGGAGCGCAGCTGTGGGACAACATCTGTTCATCCTCCATCATCCCAGGCATGTTGGTCACATCGGTTGGGACCCCAGTAACGGCTTTGATGTAGGTGTCTCCTTTGCCTGGTCTTCCCCCGCTTCTGTGGGGCACTGCTGTGGGGCTGACACGAGCTGTGGGGTGCAGGTGGCGGCGCTGGACCCTGCTCTCCAGGCACTCTTCACCCAGGCTGGCATCACTGAGGTGCAATTGGCTGATGCCGAGACCTCCCGCCTCATCCACGACTTCATCACTGAACGGGGTGGGCTGCAGGCAGTGCGGGAGGAGCTGCAGCGCCAGGGTCAGCCCCCCCTCCTCCCGTGCTCATTAACATGCTAATTATGAGACACTAATTAACATCTCTCCCACCCCCCAACAGGTCCCCCTCTCCCACCGAGCCGAGGGGCTGCCCCTCCTCTTCCTCCCTTTCCCCCCGGTCCCTTCCGCAGCTGCACGGGCCCGCTGCCCCCACAGCCAGGGGGGGCCCTGCCGCCCCGCGGTGGCCCCACACTTCCCGCGGTGGCCCCGCCCTCCCGGCCCGTGGCTCCGCCCCCTGGACGTGGCCCCGCCCCCCCGAGGGCCACAGCGGCTCCGCCGCCTCCTCCCCCACCACTTCCGCTGGCCACCTCCGGTGGAGGCCCCGTACCCCCCCCAGGGCGGGGGGCACTGCTGGACCAGATCCGCCAAGGGGTGACACTGAACAAGGTCAGTCTAGGGGTTTTGGGGTGTCCCATGAGTCCCCGGAGCTAGGGCGAGGACAAGGGGTGTGGCATGAGCCCCTGGGGGTGGGGGGATTTAGTGGAGTTTTTGTGCCCCCATGACCCCACCTTACCCCCCTCAGATCCCCGAGTGCCCTGAGAGCAGCAGTGGCAGCGCCAACACTGGGGGGCTGGTGGGGGCCCTCATGGATGTGATGCAGAAGCGCAGCAGAGCCATCCACTCCTCGGGTGAGCTCTCCTGGGGGGGATGACACATACCCCACAGCCCCTGCGCTCCCCCCTCGACACTCCACCTGACCCCCTTTATTCCTGCAGACGAGGGTGAAGAGCTCCAGGAGGAGGATGAAGAAGACGAGTGGGACGACTGAGCACCCCCAGCCCCACCAGGCACAGACTGAACCCCCACCCTGAGGGACCCCTTCCCCCAGTCTCACTTTGGCAGGAGGCCACCATTAAAGGCATCCCTAATCACCCCTAACGAGCGTTAACGATCATCATTGAAGGGATGCCTGTGTGTGGAAAGACGTGGAATGCCCATGCAAGGAGTGTGCAAGAAGCGTGCAATGGGTGTGCAATGTGTGTCATGGTTTAAGCCCAGCTGGCAATGCTTAAGCCCAGAACAACGCTGCTGCTTGTTCACTCCTGCCCCTTCTTCTGCCCCGCTCCTGGAGGGATGGAGGAGAATGGAAAGAATGTCACTCCCACGGGTTGAGATAAGAACACTCCAGTAACTAAGGTGTAACACAAACACTACTGCTACCACCAGTAATAATAATGATAAGATGAATAACAAGGAAAGAGAATAAAACTGGTCACCACCTGCTGACCGATTCCCAGCCCAAGCTGAGCGGTGATCCAGCCCTTCCGGGTCACTGCCCCCAGTTTATATACTGGTCATGATGTGCTGTGGTATGAAACACCTCTTTGGCTAGTTGGGGTCAAGTGTCCTGTCTCTGCTTCCTCCTGGCTTCCCCTCCTCCCTGACAGAGAACGAGACTCAGAAAGTCCTTGGTCAGAGTACACATTACTGAGCAACAACTGAAAACATTGGCGTTATCAGTGCTGTTCCCAGGTTGAAAGTCAAAACCACAGCATTACACCAGCTAATATGGAGAAAAATGACAGCTACTGCTGAACCCGTAACAGTGCGCAATGAGTGTGCAATTGGTGTAAACAAACAGCAGATATCTGCTGTAGAGCCAGGATAGAAAGCTGCTGCTGGGGATGTTCTGCAGATAGCGAGCTCTGCAGCTGTCTCTCCTCGATTACCCACCTAAATGTCTAACTACATTCAACTTATGCGGCTTACACTCCTGGCCACCATGCAGCGCAGTGAGAAGAGCACGAACGTTTGGCCTCTGCTCCCACAGCCAAAGAGCCAGGAGGGAAAGCTGGTGCTGGGCCTCTTCTGCACACTGTGAGCTTTGCAACGGTGACACACACATTGCTCTCACTCCTTGCTTTCCCACCAGACCACCATATCTCCACTTATGCCACTGTTAGCGTCGAGACAAACACATAACCACCCGGATGGTTATATGAGGTGCTTTATTGAGGCACCGGGAACCAGGGGTACGCACCCAAATCTGGTTCCGACTCCCATCACATCGCGTTCGCAATTTATACACTAAAAATTTCGTAACTAATACATATTCAACACAGATTACATCATTGACTAATACATATGCATCAAGGATTGCTACATCAGTCTATTACGACATCAGCCTCCTTTGCGCTTGCGCAGCCCCCTCTGGTGGTCGCCCTGATGAAGTAAGGGGTCTTCCTCAGATGAAGTAAGAAGTCTTCCTCAGGTTGTCCTCTTCACCTTTTCTCTACTTGGCTAGGTCCCAGTCGTCTTGTGGACGTTAGCATTCTCTTATCTTCACCAGGATGCTTCTGGTATGCCCTTTTTGGCTATCTTAAACTTAGGTTCTGCTTGGGTAGAGTCTTACAATACATGCACCCATACTCCCCTCACCATATGCAGTTATGTTAACTCTTGCTACCAAGACTATCATTGTAACATTTAGTTACAGAGTAACTATGATACAAAACGGCAAAGTTACAACGTCTTCTAATATACAAAGCCTCACTATTGATTTATAAATTTCTCAAATATAATCATTTTATTATTTTATGTGATTATTTTATTGTAAAAACTTCACCCTCTCTAACATTTCCCCCCCTTTGAAAATACTTCATTTAACTTAAGCAAGTATTTTCATTCTCTTAGGTAGCTGTCTCCTGATAGGTAGATGGAGGTGTGGGGTACTTTGGGTGTTCCCTAGTTAGTGCTCCTATGATTCGATGAGTCCATGCACTGTTGTGAGTCATTTCCCTTCAGATATAAAAATACATCAGATATGTTATAAAAAACACAATTAATATTACAATTGCAGTTTGTATGAGGGAACGAACCCATCCAGTAAGGTGAAAACCCAGACTGTTAAATATTGTCCCTAGCCAATCTTGTTCAGCATTTTCTTTTTCTTTTTCTATCTCACGTTCAATGTTGGTTAGTTGGGAAATGTCATGTTCTATATCTGCAGTCACATTAGGAATGTGAATACAGCAATGATCCACTCTGTCCTTTAAATATCCACAGACACCATGTTCCTTAAGTAACAACATGTCTAATGCCATTCTGTTCTGCAAAGTCATTCTAGTTGTTGCCTGTAATTGCAAATTTACATCTTTGAATCCTTTCTTTGTTATTCTGGCTAACCTTTTTGTTTGGCCAATCAGACTGTCAATCATCTCTCTATTTCGATATGCTGCTACTTGGGCAAATAGGGATTCAAAAGCCTATCCTATTTTAACTCCTGTAGAGGGCTCCTGCCAAGTGTCTTTCATCATCACTGTTGTTATCACCTATATCTCTTTTTGTTCGAATCTGCAGGGTTTCTAATCTGCCTTTGAATGGTGACCTCTTCCAAATTGGACAAAGAGTTGGTAATCCTAAGGTGATTTCTTTAGCTGGACTGTCCACGGATAAGTGGGTAGTCCAAGTTCCATCACTTGCTGCCCAAACAAAATGTCCCATGCATTGTAGAATATTTACAGTCTACATTGTCAATTGGGACCTGTATCACTTTTCCTCCAATTCTCAGTCCTCGACATGCACATCCTGCCATTAAAGCAACTTTAACTGGAGGTATTGTGATTTCCTCGGGGTCAGAGTCGCAATCTAAAATTTTGGTACAATTCCACCAAGGAACATTTTTGATAACATCTCGACTAACTCTGTTTATGGACAGCAAATTATTGATGTTTATGTTTCCTGTTACATTTTGCTTTCCTGTCCATCTAAGGCACCAAAATGTGTTTCCAATATATTGAAATTTCTGCAAAATGCTCATTGACCAAGCCGTGTCCCAGTTTTCTTTTAAACCATTTGTTTTTTCACATTCCCATACTTTTTCTTGTTTGTTTATCTTCTTCCCTTTATTATAGACACACTTTCCCCACTCATCTCTTATAGAGTTAAACTGAGCATTTTGGTACTTTCCACATACTGATTTTAATATCAAAATTGCAGGATCCCCAAAGACACCTTCTTCCTGATATTCTATCACTGTTATATTTCTTGTTACCTCTTTTTCCTGACAAGTGATTGTTCCGTTAATTTCTGAAAGTGAAAACGGTATTACTCCCCATTCAATCGGTTCTCCAGCTGCTTTGGGTATCGGCAAACATGCTGTTATTCTACTTGTGTTTTTCATTTTTACGAAATCTGTAATCAGACCTACCATTTCTTCAGCATTTCAGTGGTATGATTGGATTATCTGTGTGGAATTCACTGATCTTTTAGTTCTTTTTCCCATAACTTCGATTTCGCTGTGGCTAATTGCAGATTCAGTCCTACAGAACCGTTTACCTTTATAAGCGTTGGTCCCATCAGAATGGTTTCCGTGAACTTGCAGGTCAGAATGGCATCTTGTTTTAAGTTTTGTCAAACCATTTTTCTGAGAAATTCCTAGGATAGGACTAAATGTCAATTGTGTTAATGACCAAATGACAATCAAAATTTTGTAACAAAACCCAGACATCTTATTTACATTTCAGCTTCAGTTTCGTAGGGCCTAGTATCTGTGTTTCCCAGACTTTTGGAACTCTTTTTACCCGTGTATACTGTATCCAAGAATCCACCCCTTCTAACTTTACTGCAGTGAACGTTGTTAATAGTACTTGATGAGGTCCGTCCCACCTTTCTTTTAATGGTTCCTCATTCCAATTTTGGATGTATACTTGATCTCCTGGCTGAATGTCATGTACTGGATTTTCCAAGGACAATGGCCTGTTCCACACCAGGGTGCTTCTCAGTCTGGTTAGGGTTTTACCTAGAGATAGCACATAATTGTAAACATCCTGATTCTCTTTAATGTGGGTATTGGGATTAGGTTCTGGTGCCTCATATGGTTTTCCATAGAGGATTTCATAGGGGCTTATTGACATTCCACTTCTAGGTTTTATTCTGATTCGCAACAAGGCAATGGGCAGTGCTTGTGGCCACTTTATTTTGGCCTCTTGGCATATTTTACTGATTTGCCTTTTTATTGTCTGATTCATCTTTTCCACCTGCCCACTAGATTAAGGTCTCCAGGGAGTATGTAGATTCCATGATATTCCTAACAGTTTACTTATCTCCTGTACTATTGTTGCGATAAAGTGTGGGCCTCTGTCTGATGATATTCCTAAAGGAACACCAAATCATGGAATAATTTCTCTGAGCAACCACTTTACTATCTCTTTTGCCTGATTGGTGCGACAGGGAAGGGCCTCCGGCCATCCAGAAAAGGTGTCAACCCCTACTAATAAGTATTTGTACCCTTGTGTCTTTGGTAATTCCACAAAATCAATTTGCCAATAATCTCTTGGTTTCATCCCTACTCTGATCCTTCCCATTTCAACTTGTTTCCTTACTAGTGGGTTATTTTTTCAAACAAATTTCACATTTTGACCCTACTGATTTTGCCATGGTTAACATCTGTGTGGAAATTATTCCTCGCTTTAAATAAGTCACCAATGCTTCTGCACCCCAATGACATTTCTGATGTTTGATCTGTAGAATTTTTCGCATTATAGCTGGTGGCACTATTATTTGTCCAGTTACTGTTGTATACCATCCTTCAGAATTCTTTTGAGCCTTTAACAGTCCTGCCAATCTCTCATCTTCCTTTGAATAGTTTGGATCTTGTGAGAGATAGGTACAGAGTGGGCTTACCTTGAGAGGTATCAGTGCCATCATATTCCATACCTTCCGGGCCACCTGTCGAGCTGTCCGGTCTGCCAATGTATTTCCTTCAGATATCTTTGAAGTTCCTCCTTGATGCGCTTTGCAATGCATGATGGCCACCTGTTTAGGCTTTTGCACAGCAATTATTAATTCCAAAATTTCTTTTTGATATTTTATATTAGTCCCTTGAGAAGATAGAAGCCCTCGTTCTTTCCATAATGCTCCATGTATATGTACTACGCTGAACGCGTACTTTAAATCTGTCCAGATATTTACCTTTATGTTGTTACTCAGTTCCAGTGCTCTCATAAGAGCTATGAGCTCAGCCCGTTTTGTGCTGATTTTCCAGGAGGTAGCGCTTTTGCTTCAATTATCTTTTGCTGTGTTGTTACAGCATATCCTGCATACCGTGTTCCATTTTCCACAAAGATGCTACCATCTGTGAAAAGTTCCCAGTCAGGTTGTTCAAGAGGTTCATCCTTTAAATCTGTTCTAGTTGCATATGTATGCTTGATGACCTCTATACAGTTGTGTTCAAGCGTCCCTTCTTCTAGGTCCATTCCTAGAAAGGCTGTTGGGTTTAACAGGTTAGTAGTCTTTAAGCTTACATCATCTTGTTCTGTTAAAATAACTTGATATTTCACCATCCTGCTAGGGGATAACCAGTACCCCCCTTTTTGTTCCAAGACGATTGTCACCATATGTGGCACAAACACTTCCATGTGTTTTCCCAAAGTCAGTTTTCTGGCCTCCTGTATTAAAACAACAGTCGCTGCTACAGCCGAAGAGCCAGGAGGGAAAGCATGTGCTGGGCATATTCAGCATACAGTCAGCTTTGCAACTGTGCCTCCATCATGGCTGTCACTCCTCACTTTCATACCTAAAAGTCCATTTGCATAGAAACTCTCCGGACCTTGCTCTCGGCTGCCCAGCAGCACAGCGATTAGAGCACGAATGTCTTGCCTCTGCTCCCAGAGCCAAAGAGCCAGGATGGAAAGCTGGCACTGGGCATTCTCAGCACACAGTCAGCTTTGCAACGGTGTCACCATCATTGCTGTCGCTCCTCGCTTTCATACCTAAAAGTCCATTTGAATGCAACTTCTCCGCGGCTTGGCCTCGGCTGCCCAGCAGAACAGCGAGAAGAGCACGAACGTCTGGCCTCTGCTCCTAGAGCCGAAGAGCCAGGATGGAAAGCATCTGCTGGGTATCTTCAGCACACAGTCAGCTTTGCAACCATGTCACCATCACTGCTGTCGCTCCTCGGTTTAATACCTAAAATTCCATTTGAATGCAACCTCTCCGGAGCTTGCTCTCAGCTGATCAGCAACACAGCGATTAGTGCACGAACGTCTGGCCTCTGGTCCCAGAACCAAAAATCCAGGAGGGAAAGCACGTGCTGGGTATCTTCAGCACACAGTCAGCTTTGCAACAGTGTCACCATCATTGCTGTCGCTCCTCGCTTTCGTACCTAAAAGTCCTTTTGAATGCAACCTCTCCAAAGCTTGTTCCCGGCTGCCCAGCAGGACAGCGATTAGTGCACGAACGTTTAGCCTCTGCTCCCAGAGCCGAAGAGCCAGGAGGGAAAGCATGTGCTGGGCATCTTCAGCACACAGGCGGCTTTGCAACCATGTCACCATCATTGTTGTCGCTCCTCGGTTTCATGCCTAAAAGTCCATTTGAATGCACCCTCTTCGGAGGTTGCTCTCGGCTGGCCAGCAGCACAGTGAGTAGAGCGCGAACGTTTGGTCTCTGCTCCCTCAGCCGAAGAGCCAGGATGGAAAGCTGGTGCGCAGAATCTTCAGCATACAGGCAGCTTTGCAACGGTGCCTCCATCATTGCTGTCGCTCCTCACTTTCATGCCTAGAAGTTCATTTGAATCCAACTTCTCTGCTGGTTGCTCTTGGCTGCCCAGGAGCAGAGTGAGTAGAGCACGAACTTCTGGCCTCTGCTCCTAGATCCGAAGAGCCAGGAGGGAAAGCATGTGCTGGGCATCTTCAGCACACAGTCAGCTTTGCAACGGTGTCACCATCATTGCTGTCGCTCCTCGCTTTCATACCTAAAATTCCATTTGAATGCAACCTCTCCAAAGCTAGTTCTCGGCTGCCCAGGGGCACAGCGCTTAGTGCACGAACGTTTGGCCTCTGCTCCCAGAGCCGAAGAGCCAGGATGGAAAGCATCTGCTGGGTATCTTCAGCACACAGTCAGCTTTGCCACAGTGTCACCATACTTGCGGTCGCTCCTCGGTTTGGTACCTAAAAGTCCATTTGAATGCACTCTCTTCAAAGCGTGCTCGCGGCTGGCCAGCAGCACAGTGAGTAGAACACGAACGTTTGGTCTCTGCTCCCTCAGCCGAAGAGCCGGGATGGAAAGCTGATGCTCAGAATCTTCAGCACACAGTCCGCTTTGCAACGGTGCCTCCATCATTGCTGTCGCTCCTCACTTTCATGCCTAGAAGTTCATTTGAATCCAACTTCTCTGGTGGTTGCTCTTGGCTGCCCAGCAGCACAGTGAGTAGAGCATGAACATCTGGCCTCTGCTCTCAAATCCGAAGAGCCAGGAGGGAAAGCATGTGCTGGGCTTCTTTGGCACACAGTCAGTTTTGCAACGGTGTCACCATCATTGCTGTCGCTCCTCGCTTTCATACCTAAAATTCCATTTGAATGCACCCTCTCCAAAGCTTGTTCTCGGCTGCCCAGGGGCACAGCGATTAGTGCACGAACGTCTGGCCTCTGCTCCCAGAGCCGAAGAGCCAGGAGGGAAAGCATGTGCTGGGCATCTTCAGCACACAGTCAGCTTTGCAACGGTGTCACCATCGTTTCTGTCACTCCTCGGTTTCATACCTAAAAGTCAATTTGAATGCACCCTCTTCGGAGCTTTCTCTCGGCTGCCCAGCAGCACAGTGAGTAGAGCACGAACATTTGGCCTCTGCTCCCACAGCCGAAGAGCCAGGATGGAAAGCATCTGCTGGGTATCTTCAGCACACAGTCAGCTTTGCAACCATGTCACCATCACTGCTGTCGCTCCTCGGTTTAATACCTAAAATTCCATTTGAATGCAACCTCTCCGGAGCTTGCTCTCAGCTGATCAGTAACACAGCGATTAGTGCACGAACGTCTGGCCTCTGGTCCCAGAACCAAAGATCCAGGAGGGAAAGCATGTGCTGGGTATCTTCAGCACACAGTCAGCTTTGCAACAGTGTCACCATCATTGCTGTTGCTCCTCGCTTTCGTACCTAAAAGTCCTTTTGAATGCAACCTCTCCAAAGCTTGTTCCCGGCTGCCCAGCAGGACAGCAATTAGTGCACGAACGTTTAGCCTCTGCTCCCAGAGCCGAAGAGCCAGGAGGGAAAGCATGTGCTGGGCATCTTCAGCACACAGGCAGCTTTGCAACCATGTCACCATCATTGTTGTCGCTCCTCGGTTTCATGCCTAAAAGTCCATTTGAATGCACCCTCTTCGGAGGTTGCTCTCGGCTGGCCAGCAGCACAGTGAGTAGAGCGCGAACGTTTGGTCTCTGCTCCCTCAGCCGAAGAGCCAGGATGGAAAGCTGGTGCGCAGAATCTTCAGCATACAGGCAGCTTTGCAACGGTGCCTCCATCATTGCTGTCGCTCCTCACTTTCATGCCTAGAAGTTCATTTGAATCCAACTTCTCTGCTGGTTGCTCTTGGCTGCCCAGGAGCAGAGTGAGTAGAGCACGAACTTCTGGCCTCTGCTCCTAGATCCGAAGAGCCAGGAGGGAAAGCATGTGCTGGGCATCTTCGGCACACAGTCAGCTTTGCAACGGTGTCACCATCATTGCTGTCGCTCCTCGCTTTCATACCTAAAATTCCATTTGAATGCAACCTCTCCAAAGCTAGTTCTCGGCTGCCCAGGGGCACAGGGATTAGTGCACGAACGTTTGGCCTCTGCTCCCAGAGCCGAAGAGCCAGGATGGAAAGCATCTGCTGGGTATCTTCAGCACACAGTCAGCTTTGCCACAGTGTCACTATACTTGCGGTCGCTCCTCGGTTTGGTACCTAAAAGTCCATTTGAATGCACTCTCTTCAAAGCGTGCTCGCGGCTGGCCAGCAGCACAGTGAGTAGAACACGAACGTTTGGTCTCTGCTCCCTCAGCCGAAGAGCCGGGATGGAAAGCTGATGCTCAGAATCTTCAGCACACAGTCCGCTTTGCAACGGTGCCTCCATCATTGCTGTCGCTCCTCACTTTCATGCCTAGAAGTTCATTTGAATCCAACTTCTCTGGTGGTTGCTCTTGGCTGCCCAGCAGCACAGTGAGTAGAGCATGAACATCTGGCCTCTGCTCCCAAATCCGAAGAGCCAGGAGGGAAAGCATGTGCTGGGCATCTTCGGCACACAGTCAGCTTTGCAACGGTGTCACCATCATTGCTGTCGCTCCTCGCTTTCATACCTAAAATTCCATTTGAATGCACCCTCTCCAAAGCTTGTTCTCGGCTGCCCAGGGGCACAGTGATTAGTGCACGCACGTCTGGCCTCTGCTCCCAGAGCCGAAGAGCCAGGAGGGAAAGCATGTGATGGGCATCTTCAGCACACAGTCAACTTTGCGGCGGTGTCACCATCATTTCTGTCACTCCTCGGTTTCATACCTAAAAGTCCATTTGAATGCACCCTCTTTGGAGCTTTCTCTCGGCTGCCCAGCAGCACAGTGAGTAGAGCACGAACATTTGGCCTCTGCTCCCACAGCCGAAGAGCCAGGAGGGAAAGCTTGTGCTGAGAAACTTCAGCACACAGTCAGCTTTGCAACGGTGTCACCATCATTGCTGTTGCTCCTCACTTACATGCCTAGAAGTTCATTTGAATCCAACTTCTCTCGTGGTTGCTCTTGGCTGGCCAGCAGCACAGTGAGTAGAGCATGAACGTCTGGCTTCTGCTCCCAGAGCCGAAGAGCCAGGAGGGAAAGCATGTGCTCAGAATCTTCAGCACACAGTCAGCTTTGCAACGGTGTCACCATCATTGCTGTCGCTCCTCGCTTTCATACCTAAAAGTCCATTTTAATGCACCCTCTTCGGAGCTTACTCTCGGCTGCCCAGCAGCACAGTGAGTAGAGCATGAACGTCTGGCTTCTGCTCCCAGAGCCGAAGAGCCAGGAGGGAAAGCATTTGCTGAGCATCTTCAGGACACAGTCAGCTTTGCAACGGTGTCACCATCGTTGCTGTCGCTCCTCACTTTCATACATAGAAGTTCATTTGAATCGAACTTCTCTGCTGGTTGCTCTTGGCTGCCCAGCAGCACAGTGAGTAGAGCATGAACATCTGGCCTGTGCTCCCAGATCCGAAGAGCCAGGAGGGAAAGCATGTGCTGGGCAGCTTCAGAACACAGTCAGCTTTGCAAGGGTGTCACCGTCATTGCTGTCACTCCTCGCTTTCATATCTAAAAGTCCATTTGAGTGCAACCTCTCCAAAGCTTGTTCTCGGCTGACCAGGGGCCGAGGGATTAGTGCACGAACGTTTGGCCTCTGCTCCCAGTGCCGAAGAGCCAGGATGGAAAGCTGGTGCTCAGAATCTTCAGCACACAGTCAGCTTTGCAACGGTGTCACCATCGTTGCTGTCGCTCCTCGGTTTCATACTTAAAAGTCTATTTAAATGCACCCTCTTCGGAGCTTGCTCTCGGCTGCCCAGCAGCACAGTGAGTAGAGCACAAACGTTTGGCCTCTGCTCCCACAGCCGAAGAACCAGGATGGAAAGCTGGTGGTCAGAATCTTCATCACACAGTCAGCTTTGCAACGGTGTCACCATCGTTGCTGTCGATCCTCGGTTTCATACCTAGAAGTCCATTTGAATGCACCCTCTTCGGAGCTTGCTCTCGGCTGGCCAGCAGCACAGTGAGTAGAGCACAAACGTTTGGCCTCTGCTCCCACAGCCGAAGAGCCAGGATGGAAAGCTGGCGCTCAGAATCTTCAGCACACAGTCCGCTTTGCAACAGTGGTTCCATCATTGCTCTCACTCCTCACTTTCTTACCTAGAAGTTCATTTAAATCCAACTTCTCTGGTGGTTGCTCTTGGCTGGCCAGCAGCACAGTGAGTAGAGCATGAACGTCTGGCTTCTGCTCCCAGAGCCGAAGAGCCAGGAGGGAAAGCATGTGCTCAGAATCTTCAGCACACAGTCAGCTTTGCAACGGTGTCACCATCATTGCTGTCGCTCCTCGCTTTCATACCTAAAAGTCCATTTGAATGCAACCTCTCCGCGGCTTGGCCTCGGCTGCCCAGCAGCACAGTGAGAAGAGCATGAATATCTGGCCTCTGCTCCCAGATCCGAAGAGCCAGGAGGGAAAGCATGTGCTGGGCTTCTTCGGCACACAGTCAGCTTTGCAACGGTGTCACCATCATTGTTGTCGCTCCTCGCTTTCATACCTAGAATTCCATTTGAATGCACCCTCTCCAAAGCTTGTTCTCGGCTGCCCAGGGGCACAGCGATTAGTGCACGAACGTCTGGCCTCTGCTCCCAGAGCCGAAGAGCCAGGAGGGAAAGCATGTGCTGGGCATCTTCAGCACACAGTCAGCTTTGCAACGGTGTCACCATCATTTCTGTCACTCCTCGGTTTCATACCTAAAAGTCCATTTGAATGCACCATCTTCGGAGCTTGCTCTCGGCTGCCCAGCAGCACAGTGAGTAGAGCACGAACATTTGGCCTCTGCTCCCACAGCCGAAGAGCCAGGAGGGAAAGCTTGTGCTCAGAATCTTCAGCACACAGTCAGCTTTGCAACCATGTCACCATCATTGCTGTTGCTCCTCACTTTCATGCCTAGAAGTTCATTTGAATCCAACTTCTCTGGTGGTTGCTCTTGGCTGGCCAGCAGCACAGTGAGTAGAGCATGAACGTCTGGCTTCTGCTCCCAGAGCCGAAGAGCCAGGAGGGAAAGCATGTGCTCAGAATCTTCAGCGCACAGTCAGCTTTGCAACGGTGTCACCATCATTGTTGTCGCTCCTCGCTTTCATACCTAGAATTCCATTTGAATGCACCCTCTCCAAAGCTTGTTCTCGGCTGCCCAGGGGCACAGTGATTAGTGCACGAACGTCTGGCCTCTGCTCCCAGAGCCGAAGAGCCAGGATGGAAAGCATGTGCTGGGCAACTTCAGCACACAGTCAGCTTTGCAACGGTGTCACCATCGTTGCTGTCGCTACTCGGTTTCATACCAAAAAGTCCATTTGAATGCACCCTCTTCGGAGCTTGCTCTCGGCTGACCAGCAGCACAGTGAGTAGAGCACAAACGTTTGGCCTCTGCTCCCACAGCCGAAGAGCCAGGATGGAAAGCTGGTTCTCAGAATCTTCAGCACACAGTCAGCTTTGCAACGGTGTCACCATTGTTGCTGCCGCTCCTCGGTTTCATACCTAAAAGTCCATTTGAATGCACCCTCTTCGGAGCTTGCTCTTGGCTGGCCAACAGCACAGTGAGTAGAGCACAAACGTTTGGCCTCTGCTCTCACAGCCGAAGAGCCAGGATGGAAAGCTGGTGCTCAGAATCTTCAGCACACAGTCAGCTTTACAACAGTGCCTCCATCATTGCTCTCACTCCTCACTTTCATGCCTACAAGTTCATTTGAAACCAACTCTTCTGCTCGTTGCTCTTGGCTGCCCAGCAGCCCAGTGAGCAGAGCACGGACGTCTGGCCTCTGCTCCCAGAGCCGAAGAGCCAGGAGGGAAAGCATGTGATGGGCATCTTCAGTACACAGTCAGCTTTGCAACCATGTCACCATCACTGCTGTCGCTCCTCGCTTTCATACCTAAAAGTCCATTTGAATGTACTCTCTTCGAAGCTTGCTCTCGGCTGGCCAGAAGGACAGTGCGTAGAGCACGAACGTTTGGCCTCTGCTCCCAGACCGAAGAGCCGGGAGGGAAAGCTGGTGCTCAGAATCTTCAGCACACAGTCAGCTTTGCAACAGTGCCTCCATCATTGCTGTCGCTCCTCACTTTCATACCTAGAAGTTCATTTGAATCCAACTTCTCTGCTGGTTGCTCTTGGCTGCCCAGCAGCACAGTGAGTAGAGCACGAACGTCTGGCCTCTGCTCCCAGAGCCGAGGAACCTGGAGAGAAAGCATGTGATGGGCATCTTCAGCACACAGTCAGCTTTGCAACAATGTCACCATCATTGCTGTCGCTCCTCGCTTTCATACCTAAAAGTCCATTTGAATGCAACTTCTCCGGAGCTTGCTCTCAGCTGATCAGTAACACAGCGATTAGTGCACGAACGTCTGGCCTCTGCCCCCAGAACCAAAGAGCCAGGAGGGAAAGCATGTGCTGGGCATCTTCAGCACACAGTCAGCTTTGCAACAGTGTCACCATCATTGCTGTCGCTCCTCGCTTTCGTACCTAAAAGTCCATTTGAATGCACCCTCTCCAAAGCTTGTTCTCGGCTGCCCAGGGTCACAGCGATTAGTGCACGAACGTCTGGCCTCTGCTCCCAGAGGCGAAGAGCCGGGAGGGAAAGCATGTGCTGGGCATCTTCAGCACACAGTCAGCTTTGCAACGGTGTCACCATCATTTCTGTCACTCCTCGGTTTCATACCTAAAAGTCCATTTGAATGCACCCTCTTCGGAGCTTGCTCTCGGCTGCCCAGCAGCACAGTGAGTAGAGCACGAACATTTGGCCTCTGCTCCCACAGCCGAAGAGCCAGGAGCGAAAGCTGATGCTCAGAATCTTCAGCACACAGTCAGCGTTGCAACCATGTCACCATCATTGCTGTTGCTCCTCACTTTCATGCCTAGAAGTTCATTTGAATCCAACTTCTCTGGTGGTTGCTCTTGGCTGGCCAGCAGCACAGTGAGTAGAGCATGAACGTCTGGCTTCTGCTCCCAGAGCCGAAGAGCCAGGAGGGAAAGCATGTGCTCAGAATCTTCAGCACACAGTCAGCTTTGCAACGGTGTCACCATCATTGCTGTCGCTCCTCGCTTTCATACCTAAAAGTCCATTTGAATGCAACCTCTCCGCGGCTTGGCCTCGGCTGCCCAGCAGCACAGTGAGAAGAGCATGAACGTCTGGCCTCTGCTCCCAGAGCCGAAGAGCCAGAATGGAAAGCATGTGCTGGGCAACTTCAGCACACAGTCAGCTTTGCAACGGTGTCACCATCATTGCTATCGCTCCTCGGTTTCATATTTAAAATTCCATTTGAATGCAACCTCTCCAAAGCTTGTTCTCGGCTGCCCAGGGGCTCAGCGATTAGTGCACGAACGTCTGGCCTCTGCTCCCAGAGCCGAAGAGCCAGCAGGGAAAGCTGGTGCTCAGAATCTTCAGCACACAGTCAGCTTTGCAACGGTGCCTCCATCATTGCTTTCGCTCCTCACTTTCATACCTAGAAGTTCATTTGAATCCAACTTCTCTGGTGGTTGCTCTTGGCTGGCCAGCAGCGCAGTGAGTAGAGCACGAACGTCTGGCCTCTGCTCCCAGAACCGAAGAGCCAGGAGGGTAAGCATGTACTGGGCATCTTCAGCACACAGTCACCTTTGCAACGGTGTCACCATCATTGCTGTCGCTCTTCGGTTTCATACCTAAAAGTCCATTTGAATGCAACCTCTCCGGAGCTTGCTCTGAGCTGCCCAGTAGCACAGCGATTAGTGCACAAATGTCTGGCCTCTGCTCCCAGAGCCGAAGAGCCAGGAGGGAAAGCATGTGCTGGGCATCTTCAGGACACAGTCAGCTTTGCAACGGTGTCACCATTGTTCCTTTCGCTCCTCGCTTTCAGACCTAAAAGTCCATTTGAATGCGCCCTCTTTGGAGCTTGCTCTCGGCTGCCCAGCAGCACAGTGAGTAGAGCACGAACGTTTGGCCTCTGCTCCCACAGCCGAAGAGCCAGGATTCAAAGCTGGTGCTCAGAATCTTCAGCACACAGTCAGCTTTGCAACGGTGCTGCCATCATTGCTGTCGCTCCTCACTTTCATGCCTTGAAGGTGATTTGAATGCAACCTCTCGAAATCTTTTTCACGGCTGCCCAGGGGCACAGCGATTAGTGCACGAACGTCTGGCCTCTGCTCCCAGAGCCAATGAGCCAGGAGGGAAAGATTGTGGTCAGAATCTTCAGCACACAGTCAGCTGTGCAACGGTGCCTCCATCATTGCTGTCGCTCCTCACTTTAATACGTAGAAGTTCATTTGAATCCAACTTCACTGCTGGTTGCTCTTGGCTGCCTAGCAGCACAGTCAGTAGAGCACGTACGTCTGGCCTCCTCTCCCAGAGCCGAAGAGCCAGGAGGGAAAGCAACGGTGTCACCATCATACCTAAAAATTCCATTTGAAGGAACCTCTCCGGAGTTTGCTCTCGGCTGCCCAGCAGTACAGTGATTAGAGCACGATCGTTTGGCCTCTGCTTCCACAGCCAAAGAGCCATTTAGCATTTCAATGGAGTCTAATTTGGTAGGCTAATCTAATCTGACCCGGGATAATCTGACCCGGGATAATCTGACCCGGGATAATCTGACCCGGGATAATCTGGCCCAGGATAATCTGACCCGGGATAATCTGACGCGGGATAATCTGACCCGGGATAATCTGACCCGGGATAATCTGACCCGGGATAATCTGACGCGGGATAATCTGACCCGGGATAATCTGACCCGGGATAATCTGGCCAGGGTTAATCTGGCCCAGAATAATCTGACCCTAACTCTTACCCTAATCCTAACCATAAACCTAATCCGAAACCTAACCCCCTAATCTAATCTAACCCAGGGGGAGCTAGGATAGGCTAGGGTAATCTAAGGCAGGCTAGGCTAAACTAGGCCTAACCCTAACGCTGTATGAAACTGGGCTGGACGGGGTTAAACTTGGCTGGACTTGATTAAAGTGGGCTGGACTGGATTAAAATGGGCTAGACCGGGTTAAATTGGGTTGGATTGGATTAAACAGGGCTGGACTGGGTTAAACTGAGCCGGACCGGATTAAACTGGGCTGGCCTGGGTTCAACTGGGCTAGGCAGGGTTAAACTGTGCTGGAGTGAACTAACCTGGGCTGGCGCTGGATTGAACTGAGCTGGACTGGATTAAACTGGGCTGGACTGGGTTAAACAGGGCTGGAGTGAACTAAACTGGGCTGGGCTGGATCAAACTGAGCTGGACTGGATTAAACTGGTCTGGACAGGGTAAAATTAGGCTGGACTGTGTTAAACTGGGATGGGTTTGATTAAACTTAGCTGGACTGGATTGAAAGGAGCTGCACTGGGTTAAACTGGGCTGGGCTGGATCAAACTGAGCTGGACTGGATTAAACTGGGCTGCACTGGGTTAAACTGGGCTGTTCTGGATTATACTGAGCTGGAGTGCATCAAATATGGCGGGACTGGGTTAAAGTGGGCTGGGCTGGATTGAACTGTTCTGGACTGAATTAAACTGGTCTGGCCTGGGTTAAACTGGGCTGGACTGGGTTAAACTGTGCTAGAGTGAACTGAACTGGGCTGGGCTGGATCTAACTGAGCTGGACTGGATTAAACTGGGTTTGACTGGGTCAAACTGGGCTGTTCTGGATTATATTGAGCTGGAGTGTATTAAATATGGCTGTACTGGGTTAAGCTGGGCTGGGCTGGATTGAACTGTTCTGGAGTGGGTTAAACTGGTCTGTTCTGGATTATATTGAGCTGGAGTGGATTAAACGGGGGTGGACAAGTTTAAACTGAGATGGACTGGATTAGAGTGGGGTGGACTGGGTTAAACTGGGCTGGAGTGAACTAAACTGGGCTGGGATCTGGATGAAACTGAGCTGGACTGGATTAAACTGGGTTGAACTGGGTTAAACACGGCTGGACTGTATCAAATATGTCTGGATTGGGTTAAACTGGACTGGGCTGAACTCTTCTGGACTGGGTTAAACTGGTCTGAACTGGATTAAACTGAGCTAAACTGGGTTAAACTGAGCCAGACTAGGTTAAACTGAGCTGGACTGGGTTAAACGGGGCTTGAGTGGATTAAATTGAGCTGGACAGGATTAAACTGGGCTGCACTCGGTTAAACTGTGCTGGACTGGGTTATACTGTGCTGGACTGGGTTAAACTGAGCTGGACTGGGTTAAACTGAGCTGGACGGGGTTAAACGGGGCTTGAGTGGGTTAAACTGAGCTGGACAGGATTAAACTGGGCTGGACTGGGTTAAACTTGTCAGGGCTGGGTTAAACTGGGCTGGACTTGGTGAAACTGAGCTGGACATGGTTAAAGAGGGCTGGGCGGGATTTAACTGAGCTGGACTGGGTTAAACTGGGCTGGGCTGGATCAAACTGGGAAGGACTGGGTTAAACTGTTCTGGACTGGGTTAAACTGGTCTGGACTGAGTTAAACAGAGCTGGACTGGAACTATATTGAGCTGGACTGGGTAAAACTGGACTGGTCTGAATTATAATGAGCTGGAGAGTATTGAATATGTAAATAGTGTACTAAATATGTGTATTAAATATATCATTGCTGTCGCTCCTCACTTTCATAGCTAGAAGTCCATTTGAATCCAACTTCTCTAAAATTTGCTCTCGGCTGCCCAGCAGCACAGAGAGAAAAGCACGAACGTCTGGTCGCTGCTCCCACAGCCGAAGAGCCAGGAGGGAAAGCTGGTGATCAGAATCTTCAGCACACAGTCAGCTTTGCAACAGTGCCTCCATCATTGCTGTCGCTCCTCACTTTCATACCTAGAAGTTCATTTGAATCCAACTTCTCAGCTCGTTGCTCTTGGCTGCCCAGCAACACAGTCAGTAGAGCAAGAACGTCTGGCCTCTGCTCCCACAGCCGAAGAGCCAGGAGGGAAAGCAGGTGCTCAGAATCTTCAGCACACAGTCAGGATTGCAACGGTGCCACCATTATTGCTGTCACTCCTCGGTTTCATACCTAAAAGTACATTTGAATGCACCCTCTTCGGAGCTGCTTCTCAGCTGCCCAGGGGAACTGCGATTAGTGCACGAATGTCTGGCCTCTGCTCCCAGAGCCGAAGAGCCAGGAGGTAAAGCATGTGCTGGGCATCTTCAGCACACAGTCAGGATTGCAACGGTGTCACCATCATTGCTGTCGCTCCACGGTTTCATACCTAAAAGTCCATTTGAATGCAACGTCTCCAAAACTTGTTCTCGGCTGCCCAGGGGCAGAGCGATTAGTGCAACATGTCTGGCCTCTGCTCACAGATCCGAAGAGCCAGGAGGGAAAACATGTGCTGCGCATCTTCAGCACACAGTCAGCTTTGCAACGGTGTCACCATCATTGATGTCACTCCTCGGTTTCTTACCTAAAAATCCATTTGAATGCAACCTCTCCGGAGCTTGCTCTAAGCTGCCCAGTAGCACAGGGATTAGAGCACGAATGTCTGGCCTCTGCTCCCAGAGCCGAGGAGCCAGGAGGGAAAGCATGTGCTGGGCATCTTCAGCGCAAAGTCAGCTTTGCAACCCTGTCACCATCATTGCTGTCGCTCCACGGTTTCATACTTAAAAGTCCATTTCAATGCAATGTCTCCAAAGCTTATTCTCGGCTGCCCAGGGTCACAGCAACTAGTGCACGAATGTCTGGCCTCTGCTCCCAGAGCCGAAGAGCCAGGAGGGAAAGCATGTGCTGGGCATCTTCAGCACACAGTCAGCTTTGCAACCCTGTCACCATCATTGCAGTCGCTCCTCGGTTTCATACCTAAAAGTCCATTTCAATGCAACGTCTCCAAAGCTTGTTCTCGGCTGCCCTGTAGCACAGCGATTAGAGCACGAACGTCTGGCCTCTGCTCCCAGAGCTGAAGAGCCAGGAGGGAAAGCATGTGCTGGGCGTCTTCAGCACACAGTCAGCTTTGCAACCGTGTCACCATCATTTCTGTCGCTCCTCGCTTTCATACCTAAAGGTCCATTTGAATGCACCCTCTTCGGAGCTTGCTCTCGGATGGCCAGCAGCACAGTGAGTAGAGCACGAACGTTTGGCCCCGGCTCCCACAGCCGAAGAGCCAGGATGGAAAGCTGGTGCTCAGAATCTTCAGCACACGGTCAGCTTTGCAACGGTGCCTCTATCATTGCTGTCGCTCCTCACTTTCATACCTAGAAGTTCATTTGAATACAACTGCTCTGCTCGTTTCTCTTGTCTGCCCAGCCGCACGGCGATTAGTGCACGAACGTCTGGCCTCTGCTCCCAGAGCCGAAGAGCCAGGAGGGAAAGCATGTGCTGGGCATCTTCAGCACACAGTCAGCTTTGCAACGGTGTCACCATCATTGCTGTCGCTCCTCGGTTTCATACCTAAAAGTCCATTTGAATGCAACGTCTCCAAAGCTTGTTCTCGGCTGCCCAGGGTCACAGCAATTAGTGCACGAACGTCTGGCCTCTGCACCCAGAGCCTAAGAGCCAGGAGGGAACGCATGTGCTGGGCATCTTCAGCACACAGTCAGCTTTGCAACGGTGTCACCATCATTGCTGTCTCTCCTCGGTTTCATACCTAAAAGTCCATTTGAATGCACCCTCTTCGGAGCTGGCTCTGAGCTGCCCAGTAGGACAGGGATTAGTGCACGAATGTCTGGCCTCTGCTCCCAGAGCCAAAGAGCCAGGTGGGAAAGCATGTGCTGCGCATCTTCAGCACACAGTCAGCTTTGCAACCATGTCACCATCATTGCTGTCTCTCCTCGGTTTCATACCTAAAAGTTCATTTGAATGCAACCTCTCCGGAGCTTGCTCTGAGCTGCCAGGTAGCACAGGGATTAGTGAACGAACATCTAGCCTCTGCCCCCAGAGCCGAAGAGCCAGGAGGGAAAGCTGGTGCTCAGAATCTTCAGCACAGTTAGCTTTGCAACGGTGTCACCATCATTGCTGTCGCTCCTCAGTTTCATACCTAAAAGTCCATTTGAATGCAACCTCTCCAAAGCTTGTTCTCGCCTGCCCAGGGGCACAGGGATTAGTGCACGAACTTCTGGCCTCTGCACCCAGAGCCAAAGAGCCAGGAGGGAAAGCATGTGCTGGGCATCTTCAGCACACAGTCAGCTTTGCAACCATGTCACCATCATTGCTGTCGCTCTTTGGTTTCATACTTAAAAGTCCATTTGAGAGCAACCTCTCCAAAGCTTGTTCTCGGGTGAACAGGTGCAGAGCGATTAGTGCACGAACGTCAGGCCTCTGCTCCCAGAGCCGAAGAGCCAGGAGGGAAAGCATGTGCTGGGCATCTTCAGCACACAGTCAGCTTTGCAACGGTGTCACCATCATTGCTGTCGCTCCTCGGTTTCATGCCAAAAAGTCCATTTGAATGCACCCTCTTCGGAGCTTGCTCTCGGATGTCCAGCAGCACAGTGAGTAGAGCATGAACGTTTGGCCTCTGCACCCACAGCCGAAGAGCCCGGATGGAAAGCATGTGCTCAGAATCTTCAGCACACAGTCAGCTTTGCAACCATGTCACCATCATTGCTGTCGCTCCTCGGTTTCATACCTAAAAGTCCATTTGAATGCAACGTCTCCAAAGCTTGTTCTCGGCTGCCCAGGGGCACAGGGATTAACGCACGAACGTCTGGCCTGTGCACCCAGAACCAAAGAGCCAGGAGGGAAAGCATGTGCTGGGCGTCTTCAGCACACAGTCAGCTTTGCAACCGTGTCACCATCATTGCTGTCGCTCCTCGGTTTCATACCAAAAATTCCATTTGAATGCACCCTCTTCGGAGCTTGCTCTCGGATGGCCAGCAGCACAGTGAGTAGAGCACGAACGTTTGGCCTCTGCTCCCACAGCCGAAGAGCCAGGATGGAAAGCTGGTGCTCAGAATCTTCAGCACACAGTCAGCTTTGCAACGGTGCCTCTATCATTGCTGTCGATCCTCACTTTCATACCTAGAAGTTCATTTGTATCCAACTTCTCTGCTCGTTGCTCTTGGCTGCCCAGCATACAGCGATTAGTGCACGAACGTCTGGCCTCTGCTCCCAGAGCCGAAGAGCCAGGAGGGAAAGCATGTGCTGGTCATCTTCAGCACACAGTCAGCTTTGCAACCATGTCACCATCATTGCTGTCGCTCCTCGGTTTCATACCTAAAATTCCATTTGAATGCAACCTCTGCAAAGCTTTTTCTCGGGTGCCCAGGGGCACAGGGATTAGTGCACGAACGTCTGGCCTCTGCTCCCAGAGCCGAAGAGCCAGGAGGGAAAGCATGTGCTGGGCATCTTCAGCACACAGTCAGCTTTGCAACGGTGTCACCATCATTGCTGTCGCTCCTCGGTTTCATACCTAAAATTCCATTTGAATGCAACCTCTCCGGAGCTTGCTCTGAGCTGCCAGGTAGCACAGGGATTAGTGACCGAACGTCTAGCCTCTGCTCCCAGAGCCAAAGAGCCAGGAGGGAAAGCTGGTGCTCAGAATCTTCAGCACACAGTTAGCTTTGCAACGGTGTCACCATCATTGCTGTCGCTCCTCGCTTTCATACCTAAAAGTCCATTTGAATGCAACCTCTCCAAAGCTTGTTCTCGGCTGCCCAGGGGCACAGGGATTAGTGCACGAACTTCTGGCCTCTGCACCCAGAGCCAAAGAGCCAGGAGGGAAAGCATGTGCTGGGCATCTTCAGCACACAGTCAGCTTTGCAACCATGTCACCATCATTGCTGTCGCTCTTGGGTTTCCTACTTAAAAGTCCATTTGAGAGAAATCTCTCCAAAGCTTGTTCTCGGGTGCCCAGGTGCAGAGCGATTAGTGCACGAACGTCAGGCCTCTGCTCCCAGAGCCGAAGAGCCAGGAGGGAAAGCATGTGCTGGGCATCTTCAGCACACAGTCAGCTTTGCAACCATGTCACCATCATTGCTGTCGCTCTTGGGTTTCCTACTTAAAAGTCCATTTGAGAGAAATCTCTCCAAAGCTTGTTCTCGGGGGCCCAGGTGCAGAGCGATTAGTGCACGAACGTCAGGCCTCTGCTCCCAGAGCCGAAGAGCCAGGAGGGAAAGCATGTGCTGGGCATCTTCCGCACACAGTCAGCTTTGCAACAGTGTCACCATCATTGCTGTCGCTCCTCGGTTTCATACCTAAAAGTCCATTTGAAAGGAACCTCTCCAAAGCTTTTTCTCGGGTGCCCAGGGGCACAGGGATTAGTGCACGAACTTCTGGCCTCTGCATCCAGAGCCAAAGAGCCAGGAGGGAAAGCATGTGCTGGGCATCTTCAGCACACAGTCAGCTTTGCAACCATGTAACCATCATTGCTGTCGCTCCTTAGTTACATACCTAAAAGTCCATTTGAATGCACCCTCTTCGGAGCTTGCTCTCAGCTGGCCAGCAGCACAGTGAGTAGAGCACGAACGGTTGCTGTCTGCTCCCACAGTCGAAGAGCCAGGAGGGAAAGCATGTGCTGGGCGTCTTCAGCACACAGTCAGGATTGCAACGGTGTCACCATTATTGCTGTCACTCCTCGGTTTCATACTTAAAAGTACATTTGAATGCAACCTCCCCAAAGCCGCTTCTCAGCTGCCCAGGGGGGCAGCGATTAGTGCACGAACGTCTGGCCTCTACTCCCAGAGCCGAGGAGCCAGGAGGGAAAGCATGTGCTGGGCATCTTCAGCACACAGTTAGCTTTGCAACGGTGTCACCATCATTGCTGTCACTCCTCGGTTTCATACCTAAAAGTCCATTTGAATGCAACGTCTCCAAAGCTTGTTCTCGGCTACCCAGGGGCACAGGGATTAGTGCATGAACGTCTGGCCTGTGCACCCAGAACCAAAGAGCCAGGAGGGAAAGCATGTGCTGGGCATCTTCAGCACACAGTCAGCTTTGCAACCGTGTCACCATCATTGCTGTCGCTCCTCGGTTTCATACCAAAAAGTCCATTTGAATGCACCCTCTTCGGAGCTTGCTCACGGATGGCCAGCAGCACAGTGAGTAGAGCACGAACGTTTGGCCTCTGCTCCCAGAGCCAAAGAGCCAGGATGGAAAGCTGGTGCTCAGAATCTTCAGCACACAGTCAGCTTTGCAACGGTGCCTCTATCATTGCTGTCGAGCCTCACTTTCATACCTAGAAGTTCATTTGAATCCAACTTCTCTTTCGTTGCTCTTGGCTGCCCAGCATACAGCGATTAGTGCACGAACGTCTGGCCTCTGCTCCCAGAGCCGAAGAGCCAGGAGGGAAAGCATGTGCTGGGCATCTTCAGCACACAGTCAGATTTGCAACCATGTCACCATCATTGCTTTCGCTCCTCGGTTTCATACCTAAAAGTCCATTTGAATGCAACCTCTGCAAAGGTTTTTCTCGGGTGCCCAGGGGCACAGGGATTAGTGCACGAACGTCTGGCCTCTGCTCCCAGAGCCGAAGAGCCAGGAGGGAAAGCATGTTCTGGGCATCTTCAGCACACAGTCAGCTTTGCAACCATGTAACCATCATTGCTGTCGCTCCTCAGTTTCATACCTAAAAGTCCATTTGAATGCAACGTCTCCAAAGCTTTTTCTCGGCTGCCCAGTGTCACAGCAATTAGTGCACGAACGTCTGGCCTCTGCTCCCAGAGCCGAAGAGCCAGGAGGGAAAGCATGTGCTGGGCATCTTCAGCACACAGTCAGCTTTGCAACGGTGTCACCATCATTGCTGTCTCTCCTCGGTTTCATACCTAAAAGTTCATTTGAATGCAACCTCTCCGGAGCTTGCTCTGAGCTGCCAGGTAGCACAGGGATTAGTGAACGAACGTCTAGCCTCTGCTCCCAGAGCCAAAGAGCTAGGAGGGAAAGCTGGTGCTCAGAATCTTCAGCACACAGTTAGCTTTGCAACGGTGTCACCATCATTGCTGTCGCTCCTCGCTTTCATACCTAAAAGTCCATTTGAATGCAACCTCTCCAAAGCTTGTTCTCAGCTGCCCAGGTGCAGAGCGATTAGTGCACGAACGTCAGGCCTCTGCTCCCAGAGCCGAAGAGCCAGGAGGGAAAGCATGTGCTGGGCATCTTCAGCACACAGTCAGCTTTGCAACGGTGTCACCATCATTGCTGTCGCTCCTCGGTTTCATGCCAAAAAGTCCATTTGAATGCACCCTCTTCGGAGCTTGCTCTCGGATGTCCAGCAGCACAGTGAGTAGAGCAGGAACGTTTGGCCTCTGCACCCACAGCCGAAGAGCCAGGATGGAAAGCATGTGCTCAGAATCTTCAGCACACAGTCAGCTTTGCAACCATGTCACCATCATTGCTGTCGCTCCTCGGTTTCATACCTAAAAGTCCATTTGAATGCAACGTCTCCAAAGCTTGTTCTCGGCTGCCCAGGGGCACAGGGATTAACGCACGAACGTCTGGCCTGTGCACCCAGAACCAAAGAGCCAGGAGGGAAAGCATGTGCTGGGCGTCTTCAGCACACAGTCAGCTTTGCAACCGTGTCACCATCATTGCTGTCGCTCCTCGGTTTCATACCAAAAATTCCATTTGAATGCACCCTCTTCGGAGCTTGCTCTCGGATGGCCAGCAGCACAGTGAGTAGAGCACGAACGTTTGGCCTCTGCTCCCACAGCCGAAGAGCCAGGATGGAAAGCTGGTGCTCAGAATCTTCAGCACACAGTCAGCTTTGCAACGGTGCCTCTATCATTGCTGTCGAGCCTCACTTTCATACCTAGAAGTTCATTTGAATCCAACTTCTCTGCTCGTTGCTCTTGGCTGCCCAGCATACAGCGATTAGTGCACGAACGTCTGGCCTCTGCTCCCAGAGCCGAAGAGCCAGGAGGGAAAGCATGTGCTGGGCATCTTCAGCACACAGTCAGATTTGCAACCATGTCACCATCATTGCTTTCGCTCCTCGGTTTCATACCTAAAAGTCCATTTGAATGCAACCTCTGCAAAGGTTTTTCTCGGGTGCCCAGGGGCACAGGGATTAGTGCACGAACGTCTGGCCTCTGCTCCCAGAGCCGAAGAGCCAGGAGGGAAAGCATGTTCTGGGCATCTTCAGCACACAGTCAGCTTTGCAACCATGTAACCATCATTGCTGTCGCTCCTCAGTTTCATACCTAAAAGTCCATTTGAATGCAACGTCTCCAAAGCTTTTTCTCGGCTGCCCAGTGTCACAGCAATTAGTGCACGAACGTCTGGCCTCTGCTCCCAGAGCCGAAGAGCCAGGAGGGAAAGCATGTGCTGGGCATCTTCAGCACACAGTCAGCTTTGCAACGGTGTCACCATCATTGCTGTCTCTCCTCGGTTTCATACCTAAAAGTTCATTTGAATGCAACCTCTCCGGAGCTTGCTCTGAGCTGCCAGGTAGCACAGGGATTAGTGAACGAACGTCTAGCCTCTGCTCCCAGAGCCAAAGAGCTAGGAGGGAAAGCTGGTGCTCAGAATCTTCAGCACACAGTTAGCTTTGCAACGGTGTCACCATCATTGCTGTCGCTCCTCGCTTTCATACCTAAAAGTCCATTTGAATGCAACCTCTCCAAAGCTTGTTCTCGGCTGCCCAGGTGCAGAGCGATTAGTGCACGAACGTCAGGCCTCTGCTCCCAGAGCCGAAGAGCCAGGAGGGAAAGCATGTGCTGGGCATCTTCAGCACACAGTCAGCTTTGCAACGGTGTCACCATCATTGCTGTCGCTCCTCGGTTTCATGCCAAAAAGTCCATTTGAATGCACCCTCTTCGGAGCTTGCTCTCGGATGTCCAGCAGCACAGTGAGTAGAGCAGGAACGTTTGGCCTCTGCACCCACAGCCGAAGAGCCAGGATGGAAAGCATGTGCTCAGAATCTTCAGCACACAGTCAGCTTTGCAACCATGTCACCATCATTGCTGTCGCTCCTCGGTTTCATACCTAAAAGTCCATTTGAATGCAACGTCTCCAAAGCTTGTTCTCGGCTGCCCAGGGGCACAGGGATTAACGCACGAACGTCTGGCCTGTGCACCCAGAACCAAAGAGCCAGGAGGGAAAGCATGTGCTGGGCGTCTTCAGCACACAGTCAGCTTTGCAACCGTGTCACCATCATTGCTGTCGCTCCTCGGTTTCATACCAAAAATTCCATTTGAATGCACCCTCTTCGGAGCTTGCTCTCGGATGGCCAGCAGCACAGTGAGTAGAGCACGAACGTTTGGCCTCTGCTCCCACAGCCGAAGAGCCAGGATGGAAAGCTGGTGCTCAGAATCTTCAGCACACAGTCAGCTTTGCAACGGTGCCTCTATCATTGCTGTCGAGCCTCACTTTCATACCTAGAAGTTCATTTGAATCCAACTTCTCTGCTCGTTGCTCTTGGCTGCCCAGCATACAGCGATTAGTGCACGAACGTCTGGCCTCTGCTCCCAGAGCCGAAGAGCCAGGAGGGAAAGCATGTGCTGGTCATCTTCAGCACACAGTCAGCTTTGCAACCATGTCACCATCATTGCTGTCGCTCCTCGGTTTCATACCTAAAAGTCCATTTGAATGCAACCTCTGCAAAGCTTTTTCTCGGGTGCCCAGGGGCACAGGGATTAGTGCACGAACGTCTGGCCTCTGCTCCCAGAGCCGAAGAGCCAGGAGGGAAAGCATGTGCTGGGCATCTTCAGCACACAGTCAGCTTTGCAACCATGTAACCATCATTTCTGTCGCTCCTCAGTTTCATACCTAAAAGTCCATTTGAATGCAACGTCTCGAAAGCTTTTTCTCGGCTGCCCAGTGTCACAGCAATTAGTGCACGAACGTCTGGCCTCTGCTCCCAGAGCCGAAGAGCCAGGAGGGAAAGCATGTGCTGGGCATCTTCAGCACACAGTCAGCTTTGCAACGGTGTCACCATCATTGCTGTCGCTCCTCGGTTTCATACCTAAAATTCCATTTGAATGCAACCTCTCCGGAGCTTGCTCTGAGCTGCCAGGTAGCACAGGGATTAGTGACCGAACGTCTAGCCTCTGCTCCCAGAGCCAAAGAGCCAGGAGGGAAAGCTGGTGCTCAGAGTCTTCAGCACACAGTTAGCTTTGCAACGGTGTCACCATCATTGCTGTCGCTCCTCGCTTTCATACCTAAAAGTCCATTTGAATGCAACCTCTCCAAAGCTTGTTCTCGGCTGCCCAGGGGCACAGGGATTAGTGCACGAACTTCTGGCCTCTGCACCCAGAGCCAAAGAGCCAGGAGGGAAAGCATGTGCTGGGCATCTTCAGCACACAGTCAGCTTTGCAACCATGTCACCATCATTGCTGTCGCTCTTGGGTTTCCTACTTAAAAGTCCATTTGAGAGAAATCTCTCCAAAGCTTGTTCTCGGGTGCCCAGGTGCAGAGCGATTAGTGCACGAACGTCAGGCCTCTGCTCCCAGAGCCGAAGAGCCAGGAGGGAAAGCATGTGCTGGGCATCTTCAGCACACAGTCAGCTTTGCAACCGTGTCACCATCATTGCTGTCGCTCCTCGGTTTCATACCTAAAAGTCCATTTGAAAGCAACCTCTCCAAAGCTTTTTCTCGGGTGCCCAGGGGCACAGGGATTAGTGCACGAACGTCTGGCCTCTGCATCCAGAGCCAAAGAGCCAGGAGGGAAAGCATGTGCTGGGCATCTTCAGCACACAGTCAGCTTTGCAACCATGTAACCATCATTGCTGTCGCTCCTCAGTTTCATACCTAAAAGTCCATTTGAATGCAACGTCTCCAAAGCTTTTTCTCGGCTGCCCAGTGTCACAGCAATTAGTGCACGAACGTCTGGCCTCTGCTCCCAGAGCCGAAGAGCCAGGAGGGAAAGCATGTGCTGGGCATCTTCAGCACAAAGTCAGCTTTGCAACGGTGTCACCATCATTGCTGTCTCTCCTCGGTTTCATACCTAAAAGTTCATTTGAATGCAACCTCTCCGGAGCTTGCTCTGAGCTGCCAGGTAGCACAGGGATTAGTGAACGAACGTCTAGCCTCTGCTCCCAGAGCCAAAGAGCTAGGAGGGAAAGCTGGTGCTCAGAATCTTCAGCACACAGTTAGCTTTGCAACGGTGTCACCATCATTGCTGTCGCTCCTCGCTTTCATACCTAAAAGTCCATTTGAATGCAACCTCTCCAAAGCTTGTTCTCGGCTGCCCAGGTGCAGAGCGATTAGTGCACGAACGTCAGGCCTCTGCACCCAGAGCCAAAGAGCCAGGAGGGAAAGCATGTGCTGGGCGTCTTCAGCACACAGTCAGCTTTGCAACCGTGTCACCATCATTGCTGTCGCTCCTCGGTTTCATACCAAAAAGTCCATTTGAATGCACCCTCTTCGGAGCTTGCTCTCGGATAGCCAGCAGCACAGTGAGTAGAGCACGAATGTTTGGCCTCTGCTCCCACAGCCGAAGAGCCAGGATGGAAAGCTGGTGCTCAGAATCTTCAGCACACAGTCAGCTTTGCAACGGTGCCTCTATCATTGCTGTCGCTCCTCACTTTCATACCTCGAAGTTCATCTGAATCCAACTTCTCTGCTCGTTGCTCTTGGCTGCCCAGCATACAGCGATTAGTGCACGAACGTCTGGCCTCTGCTCCCAGAGCCGAAGAGCCAGGAGGGAAAGCATGTGCTGGGCATCTTCAGCACACAGTCAGCTTTGCAACCATGTCACCATCATTGCTGTCGCTCTTGGGTTTCCTACTTAAAAGTCCATTTGAGAGAAATCTCTCCAAAGCTTGTTCTCGGGTGCCCAGGTGCAGAGCGATTAGTGCACGAACGTCAGGCCTCTGCTCCCAGAGCCGAAGAGCCAGGAGGGAAAGCATGTGCTGGGCATCTTCAGCACACAGTCAGCTTTGCAACAGTGTCACCATCATTGCTGTCGCTCCTCGGTTTCATACCTAAAAGTCCATTTGAAAGGAACCTCTCCAAAGCTTTTTCTCGGGTGCCCAGGGGCACAGGGATTAGTGCACGAACTTCTGGCCTCTGCATCCAGAGCCAAAGAGCCAGGAGGGAAAGCATGTGCTGGGCATCTTCAGCACACAGTCAGCTTTGCAACCATGTAACCATCATTGCTGTCGCTCCTTAGTTACATACCTAAAAGTCCATTTGAATGCACCCTCTTCGGAGCTTGCTCTCAGCTGGCCAGCAGCACAGTGAGTAGAGCACGAACGGTTGCTGTCTGCTCCCACAGTCGAAGAGCCAGGAGGGAAAGCATGTGCTGGGCGTCTTCAGCACACAGTCAGGATTGCAACGGTGTCACCATTATTGCTGTCACTCCTCGGTTTCATACTTAAAAGTACATTTGAATGCAACCTCCCCAAAGCCGCTTCTCAGCTGCCCAGGGGGGCAGCGATTAGTGCACGAACGTCTGGCCTCTACTCCCAGAGCCGAGGAGCCAGGAGGGAAAGCATGTGCTGGGCATCTTCAGCACACAGTTAGCTTTGCAACGGTGTCACCATCATTGCTGTCACTCCTCGGTTTCATACCTAAAAGTCCATTTGAATGCAACGTCTCCAAAGCTTGTTCTCGGCTACCCAGGGGCACAGGGATTAGTGCATGAACGTCTGGCCTGTGCACCCAGAACCAAAGAGCCAGGAGGGAAAGCATGTGCTGGGCATCTTCAGCACACAGTCAGCTTTGCAACCGTGTCACCATCATTGCTGTCGCTCCTCGGTTTCATACCAAAAAGTCCATTTGAATGCACCCTCTTCGGAGCTTGCTCACGGATGGCCAGCAGCACAGTGAGTAGAGCACAAACGTTTGGCCTCTGCTCCCAGAGCCAAAGAGCCAGGATGGAAAGCTGGTGCTCAGAATCTTCAGCACACAGTCAGCTTTGCAACGGTGCCTCTATCATTGCTGTCGAGCCTCACTTTCATACCTAGAAGTTCATTTGAATCCAACTTCTCTGCTCGTTGCTCTTGGCTGCCCAGCATACAGCGATTAGTGCACGAACGTCTGGCCTCTGCTCCCAGAGCCGAAGAGCCAGGAGGGAAAGCATGTGCTGGGCATCTTCAGCACACAGTCAGCTTTGCAACCGTGTCACCATCATTGCTGTCGCTCCTCGGTTTCATACCAAAAAGTCCATTTGAATGCACCCTCTTCGGAGCTTGCTCACGGATGGCCAGCAGCACAGTGAGTAGAGCACAAACGTTTGGCCTCTGCTCCCAGAGCCAAAGAGCCAGGATGGAAAGCTGGTGCTCAGAATCTTCAGCACACAGTCAGCTTTGCAACGGTGCCTCTATCATTGCTGTCGAGCCTCACTTTCATACCTAGAAGTTCATTTGAATCCAACTTCTCTGCTCGTTGCTCTTGGCTGCCCAGCATACAGCGATTAGTGCACGAACGTCTGGCCTCTGCTCCCAGAGCCGAAGAGCCAGGAGGGAAAGCATGTGCTGGGCATCTTCAGCACACAGTCAGATTTGCAACCATGTCACCATCATTGCTTTCGCTCCTCGGTTTCATACCTAAAAGTCCATTTGAATGCAACCTCTGCAAAGGTTTTTCTCGGGTGCCCAGGGGCACAGGGATTAGTGCACGAACGTCTGGCCTCTGCTCCCAGAGCCGAAGAGCCAGGAGGGAAAGCATGTTCTGGGCATCTTCAGCACACAGTCAGCTTTGCAACCATGTAACCATCATTGCTGTCGCTCCTCAGTTTCATACCTAAAAGTCCATTTGAATGCAACGTCTCCAAAGCTTTTTCTCGGCTGCCCAGTGTCACAGCAATTAGTGCACGAACGTCTGGCTTCTGCTCCCAGAGCCGAAGAGCCAGGAGGGAAAGCATGTGCTGGGCATCTTCAGCACAAAGTCAGCTTTGCAACGGTGTCACCATCATTGCTGTCTCTCCTCGGTTTCATACCTAAAAGTTCATTTGAATGCAACCTCTCCGGAGCTTGCTCTGAGCTGCCAGGTAGCACAGGGATTAGTGAACGAACGTCTAGCCTCTGCTCCCAGAGCCAAAGAGCTAGGAGGGAAAGCTGGTGCTCAGAATCTTCAGCACACAGTTAGCTTTGCAACGGTGTCACCATCATTGCTGTCGCTCCTCGCTTTCATACCTAAAAGTCCATTTGAATGCAACCTCTCCAAAGCTTGTTCTCGGCTGCCCAGGTGCAGAGCGATTAGTGCACGAACCTCAGGCCTCTGCTCCCAGAGCCGAAAAGCCAGGCGGGAAAGCATGTGCTGGGCATCTTCAGCACACAGTCAGCTTTGCAACCGTGTCACCATCATTGCTGTCGCTCCTCGGTTTCATACGAAAAAGTCCATTTGAATGCACCCTCTTCGGAGCTTGCTCTCGGATGGCCAGCAGCACAGTGAGTAGAGCACGAACGTTTGGCCTCTGCACCCACAGCCGAAGAGCCAGGATGGAAAGCTGGTGCTCAGAATCTTCAGCACACAGTCAGCTTTGCAACGGTGCCTCTATCATTGCTGTCGCTCCTCACTTTCATACCTAGAAGTTCATCTGAATCCAATTTCTCTGCTCGTTGCTCTTGGCTGCCCAGCATACAGCGATTAGTGCACGAACGTCTGGCCTCTGCTCCCAGAGCCGAAGAGCCAGGAGGGAAAGCATGTGCTGGGCATCTTCAGCACACAGTCAGCTTTGCAACGGTGTCACCATCATTGCTATCGCTCCTCGGTTTCATACCTAAAATTCCATTTGAATGCAACCTCTCCAAAGCTTCTTCTCGGCTGCCCAGCATACAGCGATTAGTGCACGAACGTCTGGCTTCTGCTCCCATAGCCGAAGAGCCAGGAGGGAAAGCCTGTGCTGGGCATCTTTAGCACACAGTCAGGATTGCAACGGCGCCACCATTATTGCTCTCTCTCCTCGGTTTCATACCTAAAAGTCCATTTGAATGCACCCTCTTCGGAGCTTGCTCTGAGCTGCCCAGTAGGAGAGGGATTAATGAACGAACGTCTGGCCTCTGCTCCCACAGCCGAAGAGCCAGGAGGGAAAGCTGGTGCTCAGAATCTTCAGCACACAGTCAGCTTTGCAACGGTGCCTCTATCATTACTGTTGATCCTCACTTTCATACCTAGAAGTTCATTTGAATCCAACTTCTCTGCTCGTTGCTCTTGGCTGCCCAGCAGCACAGCGATTAGTGCACGAACGTCAGGCCTCTGCTCCCAGAGCCGAAGAGCCAGGAGGGAAAGGAAGTGCTGGGCATCTTCAGCACACAGTCAGCTTTGCAACGGTGTCACCATCATTGCTTTCGCTCCTCGGTTTCATACCTAAAAGTCCATTTGAATGCAACCTCTCCGGAGCTTGCTCTGAGCTGCCCAGTAGCAGAGGGAATAGTGAACGAACGTCTGGCCTCTGCTCCCAGAGCCGAGGAGCCAGGAGGGAAAGCATGTGCTGGGCATCTTCAGCACACAGTCAGTTTTGCAACGGTGTCACCATCATTGCTGTCTCTCCTCGGTTTCATACCTAAAAGTCCATTTCAATGCAACGTCTCCAAAGCTTGCGCTCGGCTGCCCAGGGTCACAGCGATTAGTGCACGAACATCTGGCCTCTGCTCACAGATCCGAAGAGCCAGGAGGGAAAGCATGTGCTGGGCATCTTCAGCACACAGTCAGCTTTGCAACGGTGTCACCATCATTGCTGTCGCTCCTCGGTTTCATACCTAAAAGTCCATTTGAATGCAACCTCTGCAAAGCTTGTTCTCGGGTGCCTAGGGGCACAGGGATTAGTGCACGAAGGTCTGGCCTCTGCACCCAGAGCCAAAGAGCCAGGAGGGAAAGCATGTGCTGGGCGTCTTCAGCACACAGTCAGCTTTGCAACCGTGTCACCATCATTGCTGTCGCTCCTCGGATTCATACCAAAAGGTCCATTTGAATGCACCCTCTTCGGAGCTTGCTCTCGGATAGCCAGCAGCACAATGAGTAGAGCACGAACGTTTGGCCTCTGCTCCCACAGCCGAAGACCCAGGAGGGAAATCTGGTGCTCAGAATCTTCAGCACACAGTCAGCTTTGCAACGGTGCCTCTATCATTGCTGTCGCTCCTCACTTTCATACCTAGAAGTTCATTTGAATCCAACTTCTCTGCTCATTGCTCTTGGCTGCCCAGCCGCACGGCGATTAGTGCACGAACGTCTGGCCTCCGCTCCCAGAGCCGAAGAGCCAGGAGGGAAAGCATGTGCTGGGCATCTTCTGCACACAGTCAGCTTTGCAACGGTGTCACCATCATTGCTGTCGCTCCTCGGTTTCATACCTAAAATTCCATTTGAATGCAACCTCTCCAAAGCTTTTTCTCGGCTGCCCAGGGGCACAGGGATTAGTGCACGAACGTCTGGCTTCTGCACCCAGAGCCAAAGAGCCAGGAGGGAAAGCATGTGCTGGGCATCTTCAGCACACAGTCAGCTTTGCAACCATGTAACCATCATTGCTGTCGCTCCTCAGTTTCATACCCAAAGGTCCATTTGAATGCACCCTTTTCAGAGCTTGCTCTCAGCTGGACAGCAGCACAGTGAGTAGAGCACGAAAGGTTGCCGTCTGCTCCCACAGTCGAAGAGCCAGGAGGGAAAGCATGTGCTGGGCATCTTCCGCACACAGTCAGCTTTGCAATGGTGTCACCATCATTGCTGTCGCTCCTCGCTTTCATACCTAAAAGTCCATTTGAATGCAACCTCTCTGGAGCTTGCTCTGAGCTGCCCAGTAGCACAGCGATTAGAGCACGAACGTCTGGCCTCTGCTCCCAGAGCCGAGGAGCCAGGAGGGAAACCATGTGCTGGGCATGTTCAGCACACAGTCAGCTTTGCAACGGTGTCACCATCATTGCTGTCGATCCACGGTTTCATACCTAAAAGTCCATTTCAATGCAACGTCTCCAAAGCTTGCCCTCGGCTGCCCAGCAGCACAGCGATTAGTGCACGAACGTCTGGCCTCTGCTCCCAGAGCCGAAGAGCCAGGAGGGAAAGCATGTGCTTGGCATCTTCAGCACACAGTCAGCTTTGCAACGGTGTCACCATCATTGCTTTCGCTCCTCGGTTTCATAACTAAAAGTCCATTTGAATGCAACCTCTCCGGAGCTTGCTCTGAGCTGCCCAGTAGCAGAGGGAATAGTGAACGAACGTCTGGCCTCTGCTCCCAGAGCCGAAGAGCCAGGAGGGAAAGCTGGTGCTCAGAATCTTCAGCACACAGTCAGCTTTGCAACGGTGTCACCATCATTGCTGTCGCTCCTCGCTTTCATACCTAAAAGTCCATTTGAATGCAACCTCTCCGGAGCTTGCTCTGAGCTGCCTAGGAGCACAGCAAATAGAGCACGATTTCTGGCCTCTGCTCCCAGAGCCGAGGAGCCAGGAGGGAAAGCATGTGCTGGGCATCTTCAGCACACAGTCAGCTTTGCAACGGTGTCACCATCATTGCTGTCGCTCCTCGCTTTCATACCTAAAAGTCCATTTGAATGCACCCTCTTCGGAGCTTGCTCTCGGCTGCCCAGCAGCACAGTGAGTAGAGCACAAAGGTTTGGCCTCTGCTCCCACAGCCGAAGAGCCAGGATGTAAAGCTGGTGCTCAGAATCTTCAGCACACAGTCAGCTTTGCAACGGTGTCACCATCGTTGCTGTCGCTACTCGGTTTCATACCTAAAAGTTCATTTGAATGCACCCTCTTCGGAGCTTGCTCTCGGCTGGCCACAGCACAGTGAGTTGAGGACAAACGTTTGGCCTCTGCTCCCCAGCCGAAGAGCCAGGATGGAAAGCTGGCGCTCAGAATCTTCAGCACACAGTCAGCTTTGCAACAGTGCCTCCATCATTGCTGTCGCTCCTCACTTTCATGCCCAAAAGTTCATTTGAATCCAACTTCTCTGGTGGTTGCTCTCGGCTGCCCAGCAGTCCAGTGAGCAGAGCACGAACGTCTGGCCTCTGCTACCAGATCCGAAGAGCCAGGAGGGAAACATGTGATGGGCATCTTCAGCACACAGTCAGCTTTGCAACGGTGTCACCATCATTGCTGTCGCTCCTCGGTTTCAAACCTAAAAGTCCATTTGAGTGCAACCTCTCCAAAGCTTGTTCTCGGCTGACCAAGGGCACAGGGATTCGTGCACGAACGTCTGGCCTCTGCTCCCAGAGCCAAAGAGCCAGGAGGGAAAGCTGGTGCTCAGAATCTTCAGCACACAGTCAGCTTTGCAACGGTGTCACCATCATTGCTGTCGCTCCTCGGTTTCATACCTAAAAGTCCATTTGAATGCAACCTCTCCGGAGCTTGCTCTGAGCTGCCCAGGAGCACAGCGATTAGAGCACGATTTCTGGCCTCTGCTCCCAGAGCCGAGGAGCCAGGAGGGAAAGCATGTGCTCAGAATCTTCAGCACACAGTTAGCTTTGCAACGGTATCACAGTCATTGCTGTCGCTCCTCGGTTTCATACCAAAAAGTCCATTTGAATGCACCCTCTTCGGAGCTTGATCTCGGATGGCCAGCAGCACAATGAGTAGAGCACGAACGTCTGGCCTCTGCTCACAGATCCGAAGAGCCAGGAGGGAAAGCACGAGCTGGGCATCTTCAGCACACAGTCAGCTTTGCAACGGTGCCTCTATCATTGCTGTCGCTCCTCACTTTCATACCTAGAAGTTCATTTGAATCCAACTTCTCTGCTCATTGCTCTTGGCTGCCCAGCCGCACGGCGATTAGTGCACGAACGTCTGGCCTCTGCTCCCAGAGCCGAAGAGCCAGGAGGGAAAGCATGTGCTGGGCATCTTCAGCATACAGTTAGCTTTGCAACGGTGTCACCATCATTGCTGTCGCTCCTCGCTTTCATACCTAAAGGTCCATTTGAATGCACCCTCTTCGGAGCTTGCTCTCGGCTGCCCAGCAGCACAGTGAGTAGAGCACGAACGGTTGCCGTCTGGTCCCACAGTCGAAGAGCCAGGAGGGAAAGCATGTGCTGGGCATCTTCAGCACAGAGTCAGGATTTTAACGGTGTCACCATTATTGCTGTCACTCCTCGGTTTCATACCTCAAACTACATTTGAATGCAACGTCTCCAAAGCTGCTTCTCAGCTGCCCAGTAGCACAGCGATTAGAGCACGAACGTCTGGCCTCTGCTCTTAGAGCCGAAGAGCCAGGATGGAAAATATGTGCTGGGAATCTTCAGCACACAGTCAGCTTTGCAACGGTGTCACCATCATTGCTGTCGCTCCTCGGTTTCATACTTGAAAGTCCATTTGAGTGCAACGTCTCCAAATCTTGTTCTCGGCTGCCCAGGGGCACAGCGATTAGTGCACGAGCGTCTGGCCTCTGCACCCAGAGCCGAAGAGCCAGGAGGGAAAGCATGTGCTGGGCATCTTCAGCACACAGTCAGCTTTGCAACGGTGTCACCATCATTGCTGTCGCTCCTCGCTTTAATACCAAAAGGTCCTTTTGAATGCACCCTCTTCGGAGCTTGCTCTCGGATGGCCAGCAGCACAGTGAGTAGAGCACGAACGGTTGCCGTCTGCTCCCACAGTGGAGGAGCCAGTTGAGAAAGCTGGTGCTCAGAATCTTCAGCACACAGTCAGCTTTGCAACAGTGCCTCCATCATTGCTGTCGCTTTTCACTTTCATACCCAGAAGTTCATTTGAATCCACCTTCTCTGCTCGTTGTTCTTGGCTGTCCAGCGGCACAGTGAGTAGAGCACGAACGTCTGGCCTCTGCTCCCAGAGCCGAAGAGCCAGGAAGGAAAGCATGTGCTGGGCATCTTCAGCACACAGTCAGCTTTGCAACGGTGTCACCATCATTGCTGCCGCTCCTCGGTTTCATACCTAAAGGTCCATTTGTATGCACCCTCTTCGGAGCTTTCTCTCGGCTGCCGAGCAGCACAGTGAGTAGAGCACGAGCGGTTGCCGTCTGCTCCCACAGCCGAAGAGCCAGGAGGGAAAGCATGTGCTGGGCATCTTCAGCACACAGTCAGGATTGCAACGGTGCCACCATCATTGCTGTCGCTCCTCGCTTTCATCCCTAAAGGTCCATTTGAATGCGCTCTCTTCGGAGCTTGCTCTCGGCTGCCCTGCAGCACTGTGAGTGGAGCACGAACGGTTGCCGTCTGCTCCCACAGTCGAAGAGCCAGGAGGGAAAGCATGTGCTGGGCATCTTCAGCACACAGTCAGCTTTGCAACGGTGTCACCATCATTGCTGTCTCTCCTCGGTTTCATACCTAAAAGTTCATTTGAATGCAACCTCTCCGGAGCTTGCTCTGAGCTGCCAGGTAGCACAGGGATTAGTGAACGAACGTCTAGCCTCTGCTCCCAGAGCCGAAGAGCCAGGAGGGAAAGCTGGTGCTCAGAATCTTCAGCACACAGTTAGCTTTGCAACGGTGTCACCATCATTGCTGTCGCTCCTCGCTTTCATACCTAAAAGTCCATTTTAATGCAACCTCTCCAAAGCTTGTTCTCGGCTGCCCAGGGGCACAGGGATTAGTGCACGAACTTCTGGCCTCTGCACCCAGAGCCAAAGAGCCAGGAGGGAAAGCATGTGCTGGGCATCTTCAGCACACAGTCAGCTTTGCAACCATGTCACCATCATTGCTGTCCCTCTTTGGTTTCATACTTAAAAGTCCATTTGAGAGCAACCTCTCCAAAGCTTGTTCTCGGGTGCCCAGGTGCAGAGCGATTAGTGCACGAACGTCAGGCCTCTGCTCCCAGAGCCGAAGAGCCAGGAGGGAAAGCATGTGCTGGGCATCTTCAGCACACAGTCAGCTTTGCAACGGTGTCACCATCATTGCTGTCGCTCCTCGGTTTCATACCTAAAAGTCCATTTGAATGCAACATCTCCAAAGCTTGTTCTCGGCTGCCCAGGGGCACAGGGATTAATGCACGAACGTCTGGCCTCTGCACCCAGAGCCAAAGAGCCAGGAGGGAAAGCATGTGCTGGGCGTCTTCAGCACACAGTCAGCTTTGCAACCGTGTCACCATACTTGCTGTCGCTCCTCGGTTTCATACTTGAAAGTCCATTTGAATGCACCCTCTTCGGAGCTTGTTCTCGGCTGGCCAGCAGCTCAGTGAGTAGAGCACGAACGTTTGGCCTCTGCTCCCACAGCCAAAGAGCCAGGAGGGAAAGCTGGTGCTCAGAATCTTCAGCACACAGTCAGCTTTGCAACGGTGTCACCATCACTGCTGTCGCTCCTCGGTTTCATACCTAAAAGTCTATTTGAATATACCCTCTCCGGAGCTTGCTCTCCGCTGCCCAGTAACACAGCTATTAGTGCACGAACGTCTGCCCTCTGCTCCCAGCGCTGAAGAGCCAGGAGGGAAAGCATGTGCTGGGTATCTTCAGCACACAGTCAGCTTTGCAACAGTTTCACCATCATTGCTGTTGCTCCTCGCTTTTCGTACCTAAAAGTCCATTTGAATGCAACCTCTCCAAAGCTTGTTCTCGGCTGCACAGCAGGACAGTGATTAGTGCACGAACGTTTGGCCTCTGCTCCCAGAGCCGAAGAGCCAGGATGGAAAGCATGTGCTGGACATCTTCAGCACACAGGCAGCTTTGCAACGCTGTCACCATCATTGATGTCTCTCCTCGCTTTCATACCTAAAAGTCCATTTGAATGCAGCCTCTTCGGAGGTTGCTCTCGGCTGGCCAGCAGCACAGTGATTATAGCACGATCGTTTGGCCTCTGCTTCCACAGCCAAAGAGCCATTTAGCATTTCAATGGAGTCTAATTTGGTAGGCTAATCTAAGCTGACCCGGGATAATCTGACCCGGGATAATCTGACCCGGGATAATCTGACCCGGGATAATCTGTCCCGGGATAATCTGACCCGGGATAATCTGACCCGGGATAATCTGACCCGGGATAATCTGGCCAGGGTTAATCTGGCCCAGAATAATCTGACCCTAACTCTTACCCTAATCCTAACCATAAACCTAATCCGAAACCTAACCCCCTAATCTAATCTAACCCAGGGGGAGCTAGGATAGGCTAGGGTAATCTAAGGCAGGCTAGGCTAAACTTGGCCTAACCCTAACGCTGTATGAAACTGGGCTGGACGGGGTTAAACTTGGCTGGACTTGATTAAAGTGGGCTGGACTGGATTAAAATGGGCTAGACCGGGTTAAATTGGGTTGGATTGGATTAAACAGGGCTGGACTGGGTTAAACTGAGCCGGACCGGATTAAACTGGGCTGGCCTGGGTTCAACTGGGCTAGGCAGGGTTAAACTGTGCTGGAGTGAACTAACCTGGGCTGGCGCTGGATTGAACTGAGCTGGACTGGATTAAACTGGGCTGGACTGGGTTAAACAGGGCTGGAGCGAACTAAACTGGGCTGGCGCTGGATTGAATTGAGCTGGACTGGATTAAACTGGGCTGGACGGGGTTAAACGGGGCTTGAGTGGGTTAAACTGAGCTGGACAGGATTAAACTGGGCTGGACTGGGTTAAACTTGTCAGGGCTGGGTTAAACTGGGCTGGACTTGGTGAAACTGAGCTGGACATGGTTAAAGAGGGCCGGGCGGGATTTAACTGAGCTGGACTGGGTTAAACTGGGCTGGGCTGGATCAAACTGGGAAGGACTGGGTTAAACTGTTCTGGACTGGGTTAAACTGGTCTGGACTGAGTTAAACTGAGCTGGACTGGAACTATATTGAGCTGGACTGGGTAAAACTGGACTGGTCTGAATTATAATGAGCTGGAGAGTATTGAATATGTAAATAGTGTATTAAATATGTGTATTAAATATATCATTGCTGTCGCTCCTCACTTTCATAGCTAGAAGTCCATTTGAATCCAACTTCTCTAAAATTTGCTCTCGGCTGCCCAGCAGCACAGAGAGAAAAGCACGAACGTCTGGTCGCTGCTCCCACAGCCGAAGAGCCAGGAGGGAAAGCTGGTGATCAGAATCTTCAGCACACAGTCAGCTTTGCAACAGTGCCTCCATCATTGCTGTCGCTCCTCACTTTCATACCTAGAAGTTCATTTGAATCCAACTTCTCAGCTTGTTGCTCGTGGCTGCCCAGCAACACAGCCAGTAGAGCACGAACGTCTGGCCTCTGCTCCCAGAGCCGAAGAGCCAGGAGGTAAAGCATGTGCTGGGCATCTTCAGCACACAGTCAGGATTGCAACGGTGTCACCATCATTGCTGTCGCTCCACGGTTTCATACCTAAAAGTCCATTTGAATGCAACGTCTCCAAAACTTGTTCTCGGCTGCCCAGGGGCAGAGCGATTAGTGCAACACGTCTGGCCTCTGCTCACAGATCCGAAGAGCCAGGAGGGAAAGCATGTGCTGGGCCTCTTCAGCACACAGTCAGCTTTGCAACGGTGTCACCATCATTGATGTCACTCCTCGGTTTCATACCTAAAAGTCCATTTGAATGCAACCTCTCCGGAGCTTGCTCTAAGCTGCCCAGTAGCACAGGGATTAGAGCACGAATGTCTGGCCTCTGCTCCCAGAGCCGAGGAGCCAGGAGGGAAAGCATGTGCTGGGCATCTTCAGCGCAAAGTCAGCTTTGCAACCCTGTCACCATCATTGCTGTCGCTCCACGGTTTCATACTTAAAAGTCCATTTCAATGCAACGTCTCCAAAGCTTATTCTCGGCTGCCCAGGGTCACAGCAACTAGTGCACGAATGTCTGGCCTCTGCTCCCAGAGCCGAAGAGTCAGGAGGGAAAGCATGTGCTGGGCATCTTCAGCACACAGTCAGCTTTGCAACCCTGTCACCATCATTGCTGTCGCTCCTCGGTTTCATACCTAAAAGTCCATTTAAATGCAACGTCTCCAAAGCTTGTTCTCGGCTGCCCTGTAGCACAGCGATTAGAGCACGAACGTCTGGCCTCTGCTCCCAGAGCTGAAGAGCCAGGAGGGAAAGCATGTGCTGGGCGTCTTCAGCACACAGTCAGCTTTGCAACCGTGTCACCATCATTTCTGTCGCTCCTCGCTTTCATACCTAAAGGTCCATTTCAATGCACCCTCTTCGGAGCTTGCTCTCGGATGGCCAGCAGCACAGTGAGTAGAGCACGAACGTTTGGCCCCTGCTCCCACAGCCGAAGAGCCAGGATGGAAAGCTGGTGCTCAGAATCTTCAGCACACAGTCAGCTTTGCAACGGTGCCTCGATCATTGCTGTCGCTCCTCACTTTCATACCTAGAAGTTCATTTGAATACAACTTCTCCGCTCGTTTCTCTTGGCTGCCCAGCCGCACGGCGATTAGTGCACGAACGTCTGGCCTCTGCTCCCAGAGCCGAAGAGCCAGGAGGGAAAGCATGTGCTGGGCATCTTCAGCACACAGTCAGCTTTGCAACGGTGTCACCATCATTGCTGTCGCTCCTCGGTTTCATACCTAAAAGTCCATTTGAATGCAACGTCTCCAAAGCTTGTTCTCGGCTGCCCAGGGTCACAGCAATTAGTGCACGAGCGTCTGGCCTCTGCACCCAGAGCCTAAGAGCCAGGAGGGAAAGCATGTGCTGGGCATCTTCAGCACACAGTCACCTTTGCAACGGTGTCACCATCATTGCTGTCTCTCCTCGGTTTCATACCTAAAAGTCCATTTGAATGCACCCTCTTCGGAGCTTGCTCTGAGCTGCCCAGTAGGACAGGGATTAGTGCACGAACGTCTGGCCTCTGCTCCCAGAGCCAAAGAGCCAGGTGGGAAAGCATGTGCTGCGCATCTTCAGCACACAGTCAGCTTTGCAACCATGTCACCATCATTGCTGTCTCTCCTCGGTTTCATACCTAAAAGTTCATTTGAATGCAACCTCTCCGGAGCTTGCTCTGAGCTGCCAGGTAGCACAGCCATTAGTGAACGAACGTCTAGCCTCTGCTCCCAGAGCCGAAGAGCCAGGAGGGAAAGCTGGTGCTCAGAATCTTCAGCACACAGTCAGCTTTGCAACCATGTCACCATCATTGCTGTCGCTCCTCGGTTTCATCCCTAAAAGTCCACTTGAATGCAACGTCTCCAAAGCTTGTTCTCGGCTGCCCAGGGGCACAGGGATTAATGCACGAACGTCTGGCCTCTGCACCCAGAGCCAAAGAGCCAGGAGGGAAAGCATGTGCTGGCCGTCTTCAGCACACAGTCAGCTTTGCAACGGTGTCACCATCATTGATGTCACTCCTCGGTTTCATACCTAAAAGTCCATTTGAATGCAACCTCTCCGGAGCTTGCTCTAAGCTGCCCAGTAGCACAGGGATTAGAGCACGAATGTCTGGCCTCTGCTCCCACAGCCGAGGAGCCAGGAGGGAAAGCATGTGCTGGGCATCTTCAGCGCAAACTCAGCTTTGCAACCCTGTCACCATCATTGCTGTCGCTCCACGGTTTCATACTTAAAAGTCCATTTCAATGCAACGTCTCCAAAGCTTATTCTCGGCTGCCCAGGGTCACAGCAACTAGTGCACGAATGTCTGGCCTCTGCTCCCAGAGCCGAAGAGTCAGGAGGGAAAGCATGTGCTGGTCATCTTCAGCACACAGTCAGCTTTGCAACCCTGTCACCATCATTGCTGTCGCTCCTCGGTTTCATACCTAAAAGTCCATTTAAATGCAACGTCTCCAAAGCTTGTTCTCGGCTGCCCTGTAGCACAGCGATTAGAGCACGAACGTCTGGCCTCTGCTCCCAGAGCTGAAGAGCCAGGAGGGAAAGCATGTGCTGGGCGTCTTCAGCACACAGTCAGCTTTGCAACCGTGTCACCATCATTTCTGTCGCTCCTCGCTTTCATACCTAAAGGTCCATTTCAATGCACCCTCTTCGGAGCTTGCTCTCGGATGGCCAGCAGCACAGTGAGTAGAGCACGAACGTTTGGCCCCTGCTCCCACAGCCGAAGAGCCAGGATGGAAAGCTGGTGCTCAGAATCTTCAGCACACAGTCAGCTTTGCAACGGTGCCTCGATCATTGCTGTCGCTCCTCACTTTCATACCTAGAAGTTCATTTGAATACAACTTCTCCGCTCGTTTCTCTTGGCTGCCCAGCCGCACGGCGATTAGTGCACGAACGTCTGGCCTCTGCTCCCAGAGCCGAAGAGCCAGGAGGGAAAGCATGTGCTGGGCATCTTCAGCACACAGTCAGCTTTGCAACGGTGTCACCATCATTGCTGTCGCTCCTCGGTTTCATACCTAAAAGTCCATTTGAATGCAACGTCTCCAAAGCTTGTTCTCGGCTGCCCAGGGTCACAGCAATTAGTGCACGAGCGTCTGGCCTCTGCACCCAGAGCCTAAGAGCCAGGAGGGAAAGCATGTGCTGGGCATCTTCAGCACACAGTCACCTTTGCAACGGTGTCACCATCATTGCTGTCTCTCCTCGGTTTCATACCTAAAAGTCCATTTGAATGCACCCTCTTCGGAGCTTGCTCTGAGCTGCCCAGTAGGACAGGGATTAGTGCACGAACGTCTGGCCTCTGCTCCCAGAGCCAAAGAGCCAGGTGGGAAAGCATGTGCTGCGCATCTTCAGCACACAGTCAGCTTTGCAACCATGTCACCATCATTGCTGTCTCTCCTCGGTTTCATACCTAAAAGTTCATTTGAATGCAACCTCTCCGGAGCTTGCTCTGAGCTGCCAGGTAGCACAGCCATTAGTGAACGAACGTCTAGCCTCTGCTCCCAGAGCCGAAGAGCCAGGAGGGAAAGCTGGTGCTCAGAATCTTCAGCACACAGTTAGCTTTGCAACGGTGTCACCATCATTGCTGTCGCTCCTCGCTTTCATACCTAAAAGTCCATTTGAATGCAACCTCTCCAAAGCTTGTTCTCGGCTGCCCAGGGGCACAGGGATTAGTGCACGAACTTCTGGCCTCTGCACCCAGAGCCAAAGAGCCAGGAGGGAAAGCATGTGCTGGGCATCTTCAGCACACAGTCAGCTTTGCAAAAATGTCACCATCATTGCTGTCGCTCTTTGGTTTCATACTTAAAAGTCCTTTTGAGAGCAACCTCTCCAAAGCTTGTTCTCGGGTGAACAGGTGCAGAGCTATTAGTGCACGAACGTCAGGCCTCTGCTCCCAGAGCCGAAGAGCGAGGAGGGAAAGCATGTGCTGGTCATCTTCAGCACACAGTCAGCTTTGCAACGGTGTCGCCATCATTGCTGTCGCTCCTCGGTTTCATGCCAAAAAGTCCATTTGAATGCACCCTCTTCGGAGCTTGCTCTCGGATGGCCAGCAGCACAGTGAGTAGAGCACGAACGTTTGGCCTCTGCACCCACAGCCGAAGAGCCAGGATGGAAAGCTGGTGCTCAGAATCTTCAGTACACAGTCAGCTTTGCAACCATGTCACCATCATTGCTGTCGCTCCTCGGTTTCATCCCTAAAAGTCCACTTGAATGCAACGTCTCCAAAGCTTGTTCTCGGCTGCCCAGGGGCACAGGGATTAATGCACGAACGTCTGGCCTCTGCACCCAGAGCCAAAGAGCCAGGAGGGAAAGCATGTGCTGGCCGTCTTCAGCACACAGTCAGCTTTGCAACGGTGTCACCATCATTGATGTCACTCCTCGGTTTCATACCTAAAAGTCCATTTGAATGCAACCTCTCCGGAGCTTGCTCTAAGCTGCCCAGTAGCACAGGGATTAGAGCACGAATGTCTGGCCTCTGCTCCCACAGCCGAGGAGCCAGGAGGGAAAGCATGTGCTGGGCATCTTCAGCGCAAACTCAGCTTTGCAACCCTGTCACCATCATTGCTGTCGCTCCACGGTTTCATACTTAAAAGTCCATTTCAATGCAACGTCTCCAAAGCTTATTCTCGGCTGCCCAGGGTCACAGCAACTAGTGCACGAATGTCTGGCCTCTGCTCCCAGAGCCGAAGAGTCAGGAGGGAAAGCATGTGCTGGTCATCTTCAGCACACAGTCAGCTTTGCAACCCTGTCACCATCATTGCTGTCGCTCCTCGGTTTCATACCTAAAAGTCCATTTAAATGCAACGTCTCCAAAGCTTGTTCTCGGCTGCCCTGTAGCACAGCGATTAGAGCACGAACGTCTGGCCTCTGCTCCCAGAGCTGAAGAGCCAGGAGGGAAAGCATGTGCTGGGCGTCTTCAGCACACAGTCAGCTTTGCAACCGTGTCACCATCATTTCTGTCGCTCCTCGCTTTCATACCTAAAGGTCCATTTCAATGCACCCTCTTCGGAGCTTGCTCTCGGATGGCCAGCAGCACAGTGAGTAGAGCACGAACGTTTGGCCCCTGCTCCCACAGCCGAAGAGCCAGGATGGAAAGCTGGTGCTCAGAATCTTCAGCACACAGTCAGCTTTGCAACGGTGCCTCGATCATTGCTGTCGCTCCTCACTTTCATACCTAGAAGTTCATTTGAATACAACTTCTCCGCTCGTTTCTCTTGGCTGCCCAGCCGCACGGCGATTAGTGCACGAACGTCTGGCCTCTGCTCCCAGAGCCGAAGAGCCAGGAGGGAAAGCATGTGCTGGGCATCTTCAGCACACAGTCAGCTTTGCAACGGTGTCACCATCATTGCTGTCGCTCCTCGGTTTCATACCTAAAAGTCCATTTGAATGCAACGTCTCCAAAGCTTGTTCTCGGCTGCCCAGGGTCACAGCAATTAGTGCACGAGCGTCTGGCCTCTGCACCCAGAGCCTAAGAGCCAGGAGGGAAAGCATGTGCTGGGCATCTTCAGCACACAGTCACCTTTGCAACGGTGTCACCATCATTGCTGTCTCTCCTCGGTTTCATACCTAAAAGTCCATTTGAATGCACCCTCTTCGGAGCTTGCTCTGAGCTGCCCAGTAGGACAGGGATTAGTGCACGAACGTCTGGCCTCTGCTCCCAGAGCCAAAGAGCCAGGTGGGAAAGCATGTGCTGCGCATCTTCAGCACACAGTCAGCTTTGCAACCATGTCACCATCATTGCTGTCTCTCCTCGGTTTCATACCTAAAAGTTCATTTGAATGCAACCTCTCCGGAGCTTGCTCTGAGCTGCCAGGTAGCACAGCCATTAGTGAACGAACGTCTAGCCTCTGCTCCCAGAGCCGAAGAGCCAGGAGGGAAAGCTGGTGCTCAGAATCTTCAGCACACAGTCAGCTTTGCAACCATGTCACCATCATTGCTGTCGCTCCTCGGTTTCATCCCTAAAAGTCCACTTGAATGCAACGTCTCCAAAGCTTGTTCTCGGCTGCCCAGGGGCACAGGGATTAATGCACGAACGTCTGGCCTCTGCACCCAGAGCCAAAGAGCCAGGAGGGAAAGCATGTGCTGGCCGTCTTCAGCACACAGTCAGCTTTGCAACGGTGTCACCATCATTGATGTCACTCCTCGGTTTCATACCTAAAAGTCCATTTGAATGCAACCTCTCCGGAGCTTGCTCTAAGCTGCCCAGTAGCACAGGGATTAGAGCACGAATGTCTGGCCTCTGCTCCCACAGCCGAGGAGCCAGGAGGGAAAGCATGTGCTGGGCATCTTCAGCGCAAACTCAGCTTTGCAACCCTGTCACCATCATTGCGGTCGCTCCACGGTTTCATACTTAAAAGTCCATTTCAATGCAACGTCTCCAAAGCTTATTCTCGGCTGCCCAGGGTCACAGCAACTAGTGCACGAATGTCTGGCCTCTGCTCCCAGAGCCGAAGAGCCAGGAGGGAAAGCATGTGCTGGGCATCTTCAGCACACAGTCAGCTTTGCAACCCTGTCACCATCATTGCTGTCGCTCCTCGGTTTCATACCTAAAAGTCCATTTAAATGCAACGTCTCCAAAGCTTGTTCTCGGCTGCCCTGTAGCACAGCGATTAGAGCACGAACGTCTGGCCTCTGCTCCCAGAGCTGAAGAGCCAGGAGGGAAAGCATGTGCTGGGCGTCTTCAGCACACAGTCAGCTTTGCAACCGTGTCACCATCATTTCTGTCGCTCCTCGCTTTCATACCTAAAGGTCCATTTCAATGCACCCTCTTCGGAGCTTGCTCTCGGATGGCCAGCAGCACAGTGAGTAGAGCACGAACGTTTGGCCCCTGCTCCCACAGCCGAAGAGCCAGGATGGAAAGCTGGTGCTCAGAATCTTCAGCACACAGTCAGCTTTGCAACGGTGCCTCGATCATTGCTGTCGCTCCTCACTTTCATACCTAGAAGTTCATTTGAATACAACTTCTCCGCTCGTTTCTCTTGGCTGCCCAGCCGCACGGCGATTAGTGCACGAACGTCTGGCCTCTGCTCCCAGAGCCGAAGAGCCAGGAGGGAAAGCATGTGCTGGGCATCTTCAGCACACAGTCAGCTTTGCAACGGTGTCACCATCATTGCTGTCGCTCCTCGGTTTCATACCTAAAAGTCCATTTGAATGCAACGTCTCCAAAGCTTGTTCTCGGCTGCCCAGGGTCACAGCAATTAGTGCACGAGCGTCTGGCCTCTGCACCCAGAGCCTAAGAGCCAGGAGGGAAAGCATGTGCTGGGCATCTTCAGCACACAGTCACCTTTGCAACGGTGTCACCATCATTGCTGTCTCTCCTCGGTTTCATACCTAAAAGTCCATTTGAATGCACCCTCTTCGGAGCTTGCTCTGAGCTGCCCAGTAGGACAGGGATTAGTGCACGAACGTCTGGCCTCTGCTCCCAGAGCCAAAGAGCCAGGTGGGAAAGCATGTGCTGCGCATCTTCAGCACACAGTCAGCTTTGCAACCATGTCACCATCATTGCTGTCTCTCCTCGGTTTCATACCTAAAAGTTCATTTGAATGCAACCTCTCCGGAGCTTGCTCTGAGCTGCCAGGTAGCACAGCCATTAGTGAACGAACGTCTAGCCTCTGCTCCCAGAGCCGAAGAGCCAGGAGGGAAAGCTGGTGCTCAGAATCTTCAGCACACAGTCAGCTTTGCAACCATGTCACCATCATTGCTGTCGCTCCTCGGTTTCATCCCTAAAAGTCCACTTGAATGCAACGTCTCCAAAGCTTGTTCTCGGCTGCCCAGGGGCACAGGGATTAATGCACGAACGTCTGGCCTCTGCACCCAGAGCCAAAGAGCCAGGAGGGAAAGCATGTGCTGGCCGTCTTCAGCACACAGTCAGCTTTGCAACGGTGTCACCATCATTGATGTCACTCCTCGGTTTCATACCTAAAAGTCCATTTGAATGCACCCTCTTCGGAGCTTGCTCTGAGCTGCCCAGTAGGACAGGGATTAGTGCACGAACGTCTGGCCTCTGCTCCCAGAGCCAAAGAGCCAGGTGGGAAAGCATGTGCTGCGCATCTTCAGCACACAGTCAGCTTTGCAACCATGTCACCATCATTGCTGTCTCTCCTCGGTTTCATACCTAAAAGTTCATTTGAATGCAACCTCTCCGGAGCTTGCTCTGAGCTGCCAGGTAGCACAGCCATTAGTGAACGAACGTCTAGCCTCTGCTCCCAGAGCCGAAGAGCCAGGAGGGAAAGCTGGTGCTCAGAATCTTCAGCACACAGTCAGCTTTGCAACCATGTCACCATCATTGCTGTCGCTCCTCGGTTTCATCCCTAAAAGTCCACTTGAATGCAACGTCTCCAAAGCTTGTTCTCGGCTGCCCAGGGGCACAGGGATTAATGCACGAACGTCTGGCCTCTGCACCCAGAGCCAAAGAGCCAGGAGGGAAAGCATGTGCTGGCCGTCTTCAGCACACAGTCAGCTTTGCAACGGTGTCACCATCATTGATGTCACTCCTCGGTTTCATACCTAAAAGTCCATTTGAATGCAACCTCTCCGGAGCTTGCTCTAAGCTGCCCAGTAGCACAGGGATTAGAGCACGAATGTCTGGCCTCTGCTCCCACAGCCGAGGAGCCAGGAGGGAAAGCATGTGCTGGGCATCTTCAGCGCAAACTCAGCTTTGCAACCCTGTCACCATCATTGCTGTCGCTCCACGGTTTCATACTTAAAAGTCCATTTCAATGCAACGTCTCCAAAGCTTATTCTCGGCTGCCCAGGGTCACAGCAACTAGTGCACGAATGTCTGGCCTCTGCTCCCAGAGCCGAAGAGTCAGGAGGGAAAGCATGTGCTGGGCATCTTCAGCACACAGTCAGCTTTGCAACCCTGTCACCATCATTGCTGTCGCTCCTCGGTTTCATACCTAAAAGTCCATTTAAATGCAACGTCTCCAAAGCTTGTTCTCGGCTGCCCTGTAGCACAGCGATTAGAGCACGAACGTCTGGCCTCTGCTCCCAGAGCTGAAGAGCCAGGAGGGAAAGCATGTGCTGGGCGTCTTCAGCACACAGTCAGCTTTGCAACCGTGTCACCATCATTTCTGTCGCTCCTCGCTTTCATACCTAAAGGTCCATTTCAATGCACCCTCTTCGGAGCTTGCTCTCGGATGGCCAGCAGCACAGTGAGTAGAGCACGAACGTTTGGCCCCTGCTCCCACAGCCGAAGAGCCAGGATGGAAAGCTGGTGCTCAGAATCTTCAGCACACAGTCAGCTTTGCAACGGTGCCTCGATCATTGCTGTCGCTCCTCACTTTCATACCTAGAAGTTCATTTGAATACAACTTCTCCGCTCGTTTCTCTTGGCTGCCCAGCCGCACGGCGATTAGTGCACGAACGTCTGGCCTCTGCTCCCAGAGCCGAAGAGCCAGGAGGGAAAGCATGTGCTGGGCATCTTCAGCACACAGTCAGCTTTGCAACGGTGTCACCATCATTGCTGTCGCTCCTCGGTTTCATACCTAAAAGTCCATTTGAATGCAACGTCTCCAAAGCTTGTTCTCGGCTGCCCAGGGTCACAGCAATTAGTGCACGAGCGTCTGGCCTCTGCACCCAGAGCCTAAGAGCCAGGAGGGAAAGCATGTGCTGGGCATCTTCAGCACACAGTCACCTTTGCAACGGTGTCACCATCATTGCTGTCTCTCCTCGGTTTCATACCTAAAAGTCCATTTGAATGCACCCTCTTCGGAGCTTGCTCTGAGCTGCCCAGTAGGACAGGGATTAGTGCACGTACGTCTGGCCTCTGCTCCCAGAGCCAAAGAGCCAGGTGGGAAAGCATGTGCTGCGCATCTTCAGCACACAGTCAGCTTTGCAACCATGTCACCATCATTGCTGTCTCTCCTCGGTTTCATACCTAAAAGTTCATTTGAATGCAACCTCTCCGGAGCTTGCTCTGAGCTGCCAGGTAGCACAGCCATTAGTGAACGAACGTCTAGCCTCTGCTCCCAGAGCCGAAGAGCCAGGAGGGAAAGCTGGTGCTCAGAATCTTCAGCACACAGTTAGCTTTGCAACGGTGTCACCATCATTGCTGTCGCTCCTCGCTTTCATACCTAAAAGTCCATTTGAATGCAACCTCTCCAAAGCTTGTTCTCGGCTGCCCAGGGGCACAGGGATTAGTGCACGAACTTCTGGCCTCTGCACCCAGAGCCAAAGAGCCAGGAGGGAAAGCATGTGCTGGGCATCTTCAGCACACAGTCAGCTTTGCAAAAATGTCACCATCATTGCTGTCGCTCTTTGGTTTCATACTTAAAAGTCCTTTTGAGAGCAACCTCTCCAAAGGTTGTTCTCGGGTGAACAGGTGCAGAGCTATTAGTGCACGAACGTCAGGCCTCTGCTCCCAGAGCCGAAGAGCCAGGAGGGAAAGCATGTGCTGGTCATCTTCAGCACACAGTCAGCTTTGCAACGGTGTCGCCATCATTGCTGTCGCTCCTCGGTTTCATGCCAAAAAGTCCATTTGAATGCACCCTCTTCGGAGCTTGCTCTCGGATGGCCAGCAGCACAGTGAGTAGAGCACGAACGTTTGGCCTCTGCACCCACAGCCGAAGAGCCAGGATGGAAAGCTGGTGCTCAGAATCTTCAGTACACAGTCAGCTTTGCAACCATGTCACCATCATTGCTGTCGCTCCTCGGTTTCATCCCTAAAAGTCCACTTGAATGCAACGTCTCCAAAGCTTGTTCTCGGCTGCCCAGGGGCACAGGGATTAATGCACGAACGTCTGGCCTCTGCACCCAGAGCCAAAGAGCCAGGAGGGAAAGCATGTGCTGGCCGTCTTCAGCACACAGTCAGCTTTGCAACGGTGTCACCATCATTGATGTCACTCCTCGGTTTCATACCTAAAAGTCCATTTGAATGCAACCTCTCCGGAGCTTGCTCTAAGCTGCCCAGTAGCACAGGGATTAGAGCACGAATGTCTGGCCTCTGCTCCCACAGCCGAGGAGCCAGGAGGGAAAGCATGTGCTGGGCATCTTCAGCGCAAACTCAGCTTTGCAACCCTGTCACCATCATTGCTGTCGCTCCACGGTTTCATACTTAAAAGTCCATTTCAATGCAACGTCTCCAAAGCTTATTCTCGGCTGCCCAGGGTCACAGCAACTAGTGCACGAATGTCTGGCCTCTGCTCCCAGAGCCGAAGAGCCAGGAGGGAAAGCATGTGCTGGGCATCTTCAGCACACAGTCAGCTTTGCAACCCTGTCACCATCATTGCTGTCGCTCCTCGGTTTCATACCTAAAAGTCCATTTAAATGCAACGTCTCCAAAGCTTGTTCTCGGCTGCCCTGTAGCACAGCGATTAGAGCACGAACGTCTGGCCTCTGCTCCCAGAGCTGAAGAGCCAGGAGGGAAAGCATGTGCTGGGCGTCTTCAGCACACAGTCAGCTTTGCAACCGTGTCACCATCATTTCTGTCGCTCCTCGCTTTCATACCTAAAGGTCCATTTCAATGCACCCTCTTCGGAGCTTGCTCTCGGATGGCCAGCAGCACAGTGAGTAGAGCACGAACGTTTGGCCCCTGCTCCCACAGCCGAAGAGCCAGGATGGAAAGCTGGTGCTCAGAATCTTCAGCACACAGTCAGCTTTGCAACGGTGCCTCGATCATTGCTGTCGCTCCTCACTTTCATACCTAGAAGTTCATTTGAATACAACTTCTCCGCTCGTTTCTCTTGGCTGCCCAGCCGCACGGCGATTAGTGCACGAACGTCTGGCCTCTGCTCCCAGAGCCGAAGAGCCAGGAGGGAAAGCATGTGCTGGGCATCTTCAGCACACAGTCAGCTTTGCAACGGTGTCACCATCATTGCTGTCGCTCCTCGGTTTCATACCTAAAAGTCCATTTGAATGCAACGTCTCCAAAGCTTGTTCTCGGCTGCCCAGGGTCACAGCAATTAGTGCACGAGCGTCTGGCCTCTGCACCCAGAGCCTAAGAGCCAGGAGGGAAAGCATGTGCTGGGCATCTTCAGCACACAGTCACCTTTGCAACGGTGTCACCATCATTGCTGTCTCTCCTCGGTTTCATACCTAAAAGTCCATTTGAATGCACCCTCTTCGGAGCTTGCTCTGAGCTGCCCAGTAGGACAGGGATTAGTGCACGAACGTCTGGCCTCTGCTCCCAGAGCCAAAGAGCCAGGTGGGAAAGCATGTGCTGCGCATCTTCAGCACACAGTCAGCTTTGCAACCATGTCACCATCATTGCTGTCTCTCCTCGGTTTCATACCTAAAAGTTCATTTGAATGCAACCTCTCCGGAGCTTGCTCTGAGCTGCCAGGTAGCACAGCCATTAGTGAACGAACGTCTAGCCTCTGCTCCCAGAGCCGAAGAGCCAGGAGGGAAAGCTGGTGCTCAGAATCTTCAGCACACAGTCAGCTTTGCAACCATGTCACCATCATTGCTGTCGCTCCTCGGTTTCATCCCTAAAAGTCCACTTGAATGCAACGTCTCCAAAGCTTGTTCTCGGCTGCCCAGGGGCACAGGGATTAATGCACGAACGTCTGGCCTCTGCACCCAGAGCCAAAGAGCCAGGAGGGAAAGCATGTGCTGGCCGTCTTCAGCACACAGTCAGCTTTGCAACGGTGTCACCATCATTGATGTCACTCCTCGGTTTCATACCTAAAAGTCCATTTGAATGCAACCTCTCCGGAGCTTGCTCTAAGCTGCCCAGTAGCACAGGGATTAGAGCACGAATGTCTGGCCTCTGCTCCCACAGCCGAGGAGCCAGGAGGGAAAGCATGTGCTGGGCATCTTCAGCGCAAACTCAGCTTTGCAACCCTGTCACCATCATTGCTGTCGCTCCACGGTTTCATACTTAAAAGTCCATTTCAATGCAACGTCTCCAAAGCTTATTCTCGGCTGCCCAGGGTCACAGCAACTAGTGCACGAATGTCTGGCCTCTGCTCCCAGAGCCGAAGAGCCAGGAGGGAAAGCATGTGCTGGGCATCTTCAGCACACAGTCAGCTTTGCAACCCTGTCACCATCATTGCTGTCGCTCCTCGGTTTCATACCTAAAAGTCCATTTAAATGCAACGTCTCCAAAGCTTGTTCTCGGCTGCCCTGTAGCACAGCGATTAGAGCACGAACGTCTGGCCTCTGCTCCCAGAGCTGAAGAGCCAGGAGGGAAAGCATGTGCTGGGCGTCTTCAGCACACAGTCAGCTTTGCAACCGTGTCACCATCATTTCTGTCGCTCCTCGCTTTCATACCTAAAGGTCCATTTGAATGCACCCTCTTCGGAGCTTGCTCTCGGATGGCCAGCAGCACAGTGAGTAGAGCACGAACGTTTGGCCCCTGCTCCCACAGCCGAAGAGCCAGGATGGAAAGCTGGTGCTCAGAATCTTCAGCACACAGTCAGCTTTGCAACGGTGCCTCGATCATTGCTGTCGCTCCTCACTTTCATACCTAGAAGTTCATTTGAATACAACTTCTCCGCTCGTTTCTCTTGGCTGCCCAGCCGCACGGCGATTAGTGCACGAACGTCTGGCCTCTGCTCCCAGAGCCGAAGAGCCAGGAGGGAAAGCATGTGCTGGGCATCTTCAGCACACAGTCAGCTTTGCAACGGTGTCACCATCATTGCTGTCGCTCCTCGGTTTCATACCTAAAAGTCCATTTGAATGCAACGTCTCCAAAGCTTGTTCTCGGCTGCCCAGGGTCACAGCAATTAGTGCACGAGCGTCTGGCCTCTGCACCCAGAGCCTAAGAGCCAGGAGGGAAAGCATGTGCTGGGCATCTTCAGCACACAGTCACCTTTGCAACGGTGTCACCATCATTGCTGTCTCTCCTCGGTTTCATACCTAAAAGTCCATTTGAATGCACCCTCTTCGGAGCTTGCTCTGAGCTGCCCAGTAGGACAGGGATTAGTGCACGAACGTCTGGCCTCTGCTCCCAGAGCCAAAGAGCCAGGTGGGAAAGCATGTGCTGCGCATCTTCAGCACACAGTCAGCTTTGCAACCATGTCACCATCATTGCTGTCTCTCCTCGGTTTCATACCTAAAAGTTCATTTGAATGCAACCTCTCCGGAGCTTGCTCTGAGCTGCCAGGTAGCACAGCCATTAGTGAACGAACGTCTAGCCTCTGCTCCCAGAGCCGAAGAGCCAGGAGGGAAAGCTGGTGCTCAGAATCTTCAGCACACAGTCAGCTTTGCAACCATGTCACCATCATTGCTGTCGCTCCTCGGTTTCATCCCTAAAAGTCCACTTGAATGCAACGTCTCCAAAGCTTGTTCTCGGCTGCCCAGGGGCACAGGGATTAATGCACGAACGTCTGGCCTCTGCACCCAGAGCCAAAGAGCCAGGAGGGAAAGCATGTGCTGGCCGTCTTCAGCACACAGTCAGCTTTGCAACGGTGTCACCATCATTGATGTCACTCCTCGGTTTCATACCTAAAAGTCCATTTGAATGCAACCTCTCCGGAGCTTGCTCTAAGCTGCCCAGTAGCACAGGGATTAGAGCACGAATGTCTGGCCTCTGCTCCCACAGCCGAGGAGCCAGGAGGGAAAGCATGTGCTGGGCATCTTCAGCGCAAACTCAGCTTTGCAACCCTGTCACCATCATTGCTGTCGCTCCACGGTTTCATACTTAAAAGTCCATTTCAATGCAACGTCTCCAAAGCTTATTCTCGGCTGCCCAGGGTCACAGCAACTAGTGCACGAATGTCTGGCCTCTGCTCCCAGAGCCGAAGAGTCAGGAGGGAAAGCATGTGCTGGGCATCTTCAGCACACAGTCAGCTTTGCAACCCTGTCACCATCATTGCTGTCGCTCCTCGGTTTCATACCTAAAAGTCCATTTAAATGCAACGTCTCCAAAGCTTGTTCTCGGCTGCCCTGTAGCACAGCGATTAGAGCACGAACGTCTGGCCTCTGCTCCCAGAGCTGAAGAGCCAGGAGGGAAAGCATGTGCTGGGCGTCTTCAGCACACAGTCAGCTTTGCAACCGTGTCACCATCATTTCTGTCGCTCCTCGCTTTCATACCTAAAGGTCCATTTCAATGCACCCTCTTCGGAGCTTGCTCTCGGATGGCCAGCAGCACAGTGAGTAGAGCACGAACGTTTGGCCCCTGCTCCCACAGCCGAAGAGCCAGGATGGAAAGCTGGTGCTCAGAATCTTCAGCACACAGTCAGCTTTGCAACGGTGCCTCGATCATTGCTGTCGCTCCTCACTTTCATACCTAGAAGTTCATTTGAATACAACTTCTCCGCTAGTTTCTCTTGGCTGCCCAGCCGCACGGCGATTAGTGCACGAACGTCTGGCCTCTGCTCCCAGAGCCGAAGAGCCAGGAGGGAAAGCATGTGCTGGGCATCTTCAGCACACAGTCAGCTTTGCAACGGTGTCACCATCATTGCTGTCGCTCCTCGGTTTCATACCTAAAAGTCCATTTGAATGCAACGTCTCCAAAGCTTGTTCTCGGCTGCCCAGGGTCACAGCAATTAGTGCACGAGCGTCTGGCCTCTGCACCCAGAGCCTAAGAGCCAGGAGGGAAAGCATGTGCTGGGCATCTTCAGCACACAGTCACCTTTGCAACGGTGTCACCATCATTGCTGTCTCTCCTCGGTTTCATACCTAAAAGTCCATTTGAATGCACCCTCTTCGGAGCTTGCTCTGAGCTGCCCAGTAGGACAGGGATTAGTGCACGAACGTCTGGCCTCTGCTCCCAGAGCCAAAGAGCCAGGTGGGAAAGCATGTGCTGCGCATCTTCAGTACACAGTCAGCTTTGCAACCATGTCACCATCAGTGCTGTCTCTCCTCGGTTTCATACCTAAAAGTTCATTTGAATGCAACCTCTCCGGAGCTTGCTCTGAGCTGCCAGGTAGCACTGCCATTAGTGAACGAACGTCTAGCCTCTGCTCCCAGAGCCGAAGAGCCAGGATGGAAAGCTGGTGCTCAGAATCTTCAGCACACAGTTAGCTTTGCAACGGTGTCACCATCATTGCTGTCGCTCCTCGCTTTCATACCTAAAAGTCCATTTGAATGCAACCTCTCCAAAGCTTGTTCTCGGCTGCCCAGGGGCACAGGGATTAGTGCACGAATGTCTGGCCTCTGCACCCAGAGCCAAAGAGCCAGGAGGGAAAGCATGTGCTGGGCATCTTCAGCACACAGTCAGCTTTGCAACCATGTCACCATCATTGCTGTCGCTCTTTGGTTTCATACTTAAAAGTCCATTTGAGAGCAACCTCTCCAAAGCTTGTTCTCGGGTGAACAGGTGCAGACCTATTAGTGCACGAACGTCAGGCCTCTGCTCCCAGAGCCGAAGAGCCAGGAGGGAAAGCATGTGCTGGTCATCTTCAGCACACAGTCAGCTTTGCAACGGTGTCGCCATCATTGCTGTCGCTCCTCGGTTTCATGCCAAAAAGTCCATTTGAATGCACCCTCTTCGGAGCTTGCTCTCGGATGGCCAGCAGCACAGTGAGTAGAGCACGAACGTTTGGCCTCTGCACCCACAGCCGAAGAGCCAGGATGGAAAGCTGGTGCTCAGAATCTTCAGTACACAGTCAGCTTTGCAACCATGTCACCATCATTGCTGTCGCTCCTCGGTTTCATCCCTAAAAGTCCACTTGAATGCAACGTCTCCAAAGCTTGTTCTCGGCTGCCCAGGGGCACAGGGATTAATGCACGAACGTCTGGCCTCTGCACCCAGAGCCAAAGAGCCAGGAGGGAAAGCATGTGCTGGCCGTCTTCAGCACACAGTCAGCTTTGCAACGGTGTCACCATCATTGATGTCACTCCTCGGTTTCATACCTAAAAGTCCATTTGAATGCAACCTCTCCGGAGCTTGCTCTAAGCTGCCCAGTAGCACAGGGATTAGAGCACGAATGTCTGGCCTCTGCTCCCAGAGCCGAGGAGCCAGGAGGGAAAGCATGTGCTGGGCATCTTCAGCGCAAAGTCAGCTTTGCAACCCTGTCACCATCATTGCTGTCGCTCCACGGTTTCATACTTAAAAGTCCATTTCAATGCAACGTCTCCAAAGCTTATTCTCGGCTGCCCAGGGTCACAGCAACTAGTGCACGAATGTCTGGCCTCTGCTCCCAGAGCCGAAGAGTCAGGAGGGAAAGCATGTGCTGGGCATCTTCAGCACACAGTCAGCTTTGCAACCCTGTCACCATCATTGCTGTCGCTCCTCGGTTTCATACCTAAAAGTCCATTTAAATGCAACGTCTCCAAAGCTTGTTCTCGGCTGCCCTGTAGCACAGCGATTAGAGCACGAACGTCTGGCCTCTGCTCCCAGAGCTGAAGAGCCAGGAGGGAAAGCATGTGCTGGGCGTCTTCAGCACACAGTCAGCTTTGCAACCGTGTCACCATCATTTCTGTCGCTCCTCGCTTTCATACCTAAAGGTCCATTTGAATGCACCCTCTTCGGAGCTTGCTCTCGGATGGCCAGCAGCACAGTGAGTAGAGCACGAACGTTTGGCCCCTGCTCCCACAGCCGAAGAGCCAGGATGGAAAGCTGGTGCTCAGAATCTTCAGCACACAGTCAGCTTTGCAACGGTGCCTCGATCATTGCTGTCGCTCCTCACTTTCATACCTAGAAGTTCATTTGAATACAACTTCTCCGCTCGTTTCTCTTGGCTGCCCAGCCGCACGGCGATTAGTGCACGAACGTCTGGCCTCTGCTCCCAGAGCCGAAGAGCCAGGAGGGAAAGCATGTGCTGGGCATCTTCAGCACACAGTCAGCTTTGCAACGGTGTCACCATCATTGCTGTCGCTCCTCGGTTTCATACCTAAAAGTCCATTTGAATGCAACGTCTCCAAAGCTTGTTCTCGGCTGCCCAGGGTCACAGCAATTAGTGCACGAGCGTCTGGCCTCTGCACCCAGAGCCTAAGAGCCAGGAGGGAAAGCATGTGCTGGGCATCTTCAGCACACAGTCACCTTTGCAACGGTGTCACCATCATTGCTGTCTCTCCTCGGTTTCATACCTAAAAGTCCATTTGAATGCACCCTCTTCGGAGCTTGCTCTGAGCTGCCCAGTAGGACAGGGATTAGTGCACGAACGTCTGGCCTCTGCTCCCAGAGCCAAAGAGCCAGGTGGGAAAGCATGTGCTGCGCATCTTCAGCACACAGTCAGCTTTGCAACCATGTCACCATCATTGCTGTCTCTCCTCGGTTTCATACCTAAAAGTTCATTTGAATGCAACCTCTCCGGAGCTTGCTCTGAGCTGCCAGGTAGCACAGCCATTAGTGAACGAACGTCTAGCCTCTGCTCCCAGAGCCGAAGAGCCAGGAGGGAAAGCTGGTGCTCAGAATCTTCAGCACACAGTCAGCTTTGCAACCATGTCACCATCATTGCTGTCGCTCCTCGGTTTCATCCCTAAAAGTCCACTTGAATGCAACGTCTCCAAAGCTTGTTCTCGGCTGCCCAGGGGCACAGGGATTAATGCACGAACGTCTGGCCTCTGCACCCAGAGCCAAAGAGCCAGGAGGGAAAGCGTGTGCTGGCCGTCTTCAGCACACAGTCAGCTTTGCAACGGTGTCACCATCATTGATGTCACTCCTCGGTTTCATACCTAAAAGTCCATTTGAATGCAACCTCTCCGGAGCTTGCTCTAAGCTGCCCAGTAGCACAGGGATTAGAGCACGAATGTCTGGCCTCTGCTCCCAGAGCCGAGGAGCCAGGAGGGAAAGCATGTGCTGGGCATCTTCAGCGCAAACTCAGCTTTGCAACCCTGTCACCATCATTGCTGTCGCTCCACGGTTTCATACTTAAAAGTCCATTTCAATGCAACGTCTCCAAAGCTTATTCTCGGCTGCCCAGGGTCACAGCAACTAGTGCACGAATGTCTGGCCTCTGCTCCCAGAGCCGAAGAGCCAGGAGGGAAAGCATGTGCTGGGCATCTTCAGCACACAGTCAGCTTTGCAACCCTGTCACCATCATTGCTGTCGCTCCTCGGTTTCATACCTAAAAGTCCATTTAAATGCAACGTCTCCAAAGCTTGTTCTCGGCTGCCCTGTAGCACAGCGATTAGAGCACGAACGTCTGGCCTCTGCTCCCAGAGCTGAAGAGCCAGGAGGGAAAGCATGTGCTGGGCGTCTTCAGCACACAGTCAGCTTTGCAACCGTGTCACCATCATTTCTGTCGCTCCTCGCTTTCATACCTAAAGGTCCATTTCAATGCACCCTCTTCGGAGCTTGCTCTCGGATGGCCAGCAGCACAGTGAGTAGAGCACGAACGTTTGGCCCCTGCTCCCACAGCCGAAGAGCCAGGATGGAAAGCTGGTGCTCAGAATCTTCAGCACACAGTCAGCTTTGCAACGGTGCCTCGATCATTGCTGTCGCTCCTCACTTTCATACCTAGAAGTTCATTTGAATACAACTTCTCCGCTCGTTTCTCTTGGCTGCCCAGCCGCACGGCGATTAGTGCACGAACGTCTGGCCTCTGCTCCCAGAGCCGAAGATCCAGGAGGGAAAGAATGTGCTGGGCATTTTCAGCACACAGTCAGCTTTGCAACGGTGTCACCATCATTGCTGTCGCTCCACGGTTTCATACCTAAAAGTCCATTTGAATGCAACGTCTCCAAAGCTCGTTCTCGGCTGCCCAGGGTCACAGCAATTAGTGCACGAACGTCTGGCCTCTGCACCCAGAGCCTAAGAGCCAGGAGGGAAAGCATGTGCTGGGCATCTTCCGCACACAGTCAGCTTTGCAACGGTGTCACCATCATTGCTGTCGCTCCTCGGTTTCATACCTAAAAGTCCATTTGAATGCACCCTCTTCGGAGCTTGCTCTGAGCTGCCCAGTAGGACAGGGATTAGTGCACGAACGTCTGGCCTCTGCTCCCAGAGCCAAAGAGCCAGGTGGGAAAGCATGTGCTGCGCATCTTCAGCACACAGTCAGCTTTGCAACCATGTCACCATCATTGCTGTCTCTCCTCGGTTTCATACCTAAAAGTTCATTTGAATGCAACCTCTCCGGAGCTTGCTCTGAGCTGCCAGGTAGCACAGCCATTAGTGAACGAACGTCTAGCCTCTGCTCCCAGAGCCGAAGAGCCAGGATGGAAAGCTGGTGCTCAGAATCTTCAGCACACAGTTAGCTTTGCAACGGTGTCACCATCATTGCTGTCGCTCCTCGCTTTCATACCTAAAAGTCCATTTGAATGCAACCTCTCCAAAGCTTGTTCTCGGCTGCCCAGGGGCACAGGGATTAGTGCACGAACTTCTGGCCTCTGCACCCAGAGCCAAAGAGCCAGGAGGGAAAGCATGTGCTGGGCATCTTCAGCACACAGTCAGCTTTGCAACCATGTCACCATCATTGCTGTCGCTCTTTGGTTTCATACTTAAAAGTCCATTTGAGGGAAACCTCTCCAAAGCTTGTTCTCGGGTGCCCAGGTGCAGAGCGATTAGTGCACGAACGTCAGGCCTCTGCTCCCAGAGCCGAAGAGCCAGGAGGGAAAGCATGTGCTGGGCCTCTTCAGCACACAGTCAGCTTTGCAACGGTGTCACCATCATTGATGTCACTCCTCGGTTTCATACCTAAAAGTCCATTTGAATGCAACCTCTCCGGAGCTTGCTCTAAGCTGCCCAGTAGCACAGGGATTAGAGCACGAATGTCTGGCCTCTGCTCCCAGAGCCGAGGAGCCAGGAGGGAAAGCATGTGCTGGGCATCTTCAGCGCAAAGTCAGCTTTGCAACCCTGTCACCATCATTGCTGTCGCTCTACGGTTTCATACTTAAAAGTCCATTTCAATGCAACGTCTCCAAAGCTTATTCTCGGCTGCCCAGGGTCACAGCAACTAGTGCACGAATGTCTGGCCTCTGCTCCCAGAGCCGAAGAGCCAGGAGGGAAAGCATGTGCTGGGCATCTTCAGCACACAGTCAGCTTTGCAACCCTGTCACCATCATTGCTGTCGCTCCTCGGTTTCATACCTAAAAGTCCATTTAAATGCAACGTCTCCAAAGCTTGTTCTCGGCTGCCCTGTAGCACAGCGATTAGAGCACGAACGTCTGGCCTCTGCTCCCAGAGCTGAAGAGCCAGGAGGGAAAGCATGTGCTGGGCGTCTTCAGCACACAGTCAGCTTTGCAACCGTGTCACCATCATTTCTGTCGCTCCTCGCTTTCATACCTAAAGGTCCATTTGAATGCACCCTCTTCGGAGCTTGCTCTCGGATGGCCAGCAGCACAGTGAGTAGAGCACGAACGTTTGGCCCCTGCTCCCACAGCCGAAGAGCCAGGATGGAAAGCTGGTGCTCAGAATCTTCAGCACACAGTCAGCTTTGCAACGGTGCCTCGATCATTGCTGTCGCTCCTCACTTTCATACCTAGAAGTTCATTTGAATACAACTTCTCCGCTCGTTTCTCTTGGCTGCCCAGCCGCACGGCGATTAGTGCACGAACGTCTGGCCTCTGCTCCCAGAGCCGAAGAGCCAGGAGGGAAAGCATGTGCTGGGCATCTTCAGCACACAGTCAGCTTTGCAACGGTGTCACCATCATTGCTGTCGCTCCTCGGTTTCATACCTAAAAGTCCATTTGAATGCAACGTCTCCAAAGCTTGTTCTCGGCTGCCCAGGGTCACAGCAATTAGTGCACGAGCGTCTGGCCTCTGCACCCAGAGCCTAAGAGCCAGGAGGGAAAGCATGTGCTGGGCATCTTCAGCACACAGTCACCTTTGCAACGGTGTCACCATCATTGCTGTCTCTCCTCGGTTTCATACCTAAAAGTCCATTTGAATGCACCCTCTTCGGAGCTTGCTCTGAGCTGCCCAGTAGGACAGGGATTAGTGCACGAACGTCTGGCCTCTGCTCCCAGAGCCAAAGAGCCAGGTGGGAAAGCATGTGCTGCGCATCTTCAGCACACAGTCAGCTTTGCAACCATGTCACCATCATTGCTGTCTCTCCTCGGTTTCATACCTAAAAGTTCATTTGAATGCAACCTCTCCGGAGCTTGCTCTGAGCTGCCAGGTAGCACAGCCATTAGTGAACGAACGTCTAGCCTCTGCTCCCAGAGCCGAAGAGCCAGGAGGGAAAGCTGGTGCTCAGAATCTTCAGCACACAGTCAGCTTTGCAACCATGTCACCATCATTGCTGTCGCTCCTCGGTTTCATCCCTAAAAGTCCACTTGAATGCAACGTCTCCAAAGCTTGTTCTCGGCTGCCCAGGGGCACAGGGATTAATGCACGAACGTCTGGCCTCTGCACCCAGAGCCAAAGAGCCAGGAGGGAAAGCATGTGCTGGCCGTCTTCAGCACACAGTCAGCTTTGCAACGGTGTCACCATCATTGATGTCACTCCTCGGTTTCATACCTAAAAGTCCATTTGAATGCAACCTCTCCGGAGCTTGCTCTAAGCTGCCCAGTAGCACAGGGATTAGAGCACGAATGTCTGGCCTCTGCTCCCACAGCCGAGGAGCCAGGAGGGAAAGCATGTGCTGGGCATCTTCAGCGCAAACTCAGCTTTGCAACCCTGTCACCATCATTGCTGTCGCTCCACGGTTTCATACTTAAAAGTCCATTTCAATGCAACGTCTCCAAAGCTTATTCTCGGCTGCCCAGGGTCACAGCAACTAGTGCACGAATGTCTGGCCTCTGCTCCCAGAGCCGAAGAGTCAGGAGGGAAAGCATGTGCTGGGCATCTTCAGCACACAGTCAGCTTTGCAACCCTGTCACCATCATTGCTGTCGCTCCTCGGTTTCATACCTAAAAGTCCATTTAAATGCAACGTCTCCAAAGCTTGTTCTCGGCTGCCCTGTAGCACAGCGATTAGAGCACGAACGTCTGGCCTCTGCTCCCAGAGCTGAAGAGCCAGGAGGGAAAGCATGTGCTGGGCGTCTTCAGCACACAGTCAGCTTTGCAACCGTGTCACCATCATTTCTGTCGCTCCTCGCTTTCATACCTAAAGGTCCATTTCAATGCACCCTCTTCGGAGCTTGCTCTCGGATGGCCAGCAGCACAGTGAGTAGAGCACGAACGTTTGGCCCCTGCTCCCACAGCCGAAGAGCCAGGATGGAAAGCTGGTGCTCAGAATCTTCAGCACACAGTCAGCTTTGCAACGGTGCCTCGATCATTGCTGTCGCTCCTCACTTTCATACCTAGAAGTTCATTTGAATACAACTTCTCCGCTAGTTTCTCTTGGCTGCCCAGCCGCACGGCGATTAGTGCACGAACGTCTGGCCTCTGCTCCCAGAGCCGAAGAGCCAGGAGGGAAAGCATGTGCTGGGCATCTTCAGCACACAGTCAGCTTTGCAACGGTGTCACCATCATTGCTGTCGCTCCTCGGTTTCATACCTAAAAGTCCATTTGAATGCAACGTCTCCAAAGCTTGTTCTCGGCTGCCCAGGGTCACAGCAATTAGTGCACGAGCGTCTGGCCTCTGCACCCAGAGCCTAAGAGCCAGGAGGGAAAGCATGTGCTGGGCATCTTCAGCACACAGTCACCTTTGCAACGGTGTCACCATCATTGCTGTCTCTCCTCGGTTTCATACCTAAAAGTCCATTTGAATGCACCCTCTTCGGAGCTTGCTCTGAGCTGCCCAGTAGGACAGGGATTAGTGCACGAACGTCTGGCCTCTGCTCCCAGAGCCAAAGAGCCAGGTGGGAAAGCATGTGCTGCGCATCTTCAGTACACAGTCAGCTTTGCAACCATGTCACCATCAGTGCTGTCTCTCCTCGGTTTCATACCTAAAAGTTCATTTGAATGCAACCTCTCCGGAGCTTGCTCTGAGCTGCCAGGTAGCACTGCCATTAGTGAACGAACGTCTAGCCTCTGCTCCCAGAGCCGAAGAGCCAGGATGGAAAGCTGGTGCTCAGAATCTTCAGCACACAGTTAGCTTTGCAACGGTGTCACCATCATTGCTGTCGCTCCTCGCTTTCATACCTAAAAGTCCATTTGAATGCAACCTCTCCAAAGCTTGTTCTCGGCTGCCCAGGGGCACAGGGATTAGTGCACGAATGTCTGGCCTCTGCACCCAGAGCCAAAGAGCCAGGAGGGAAAGCATGTGCTGGGCATCTTCAGCACACAGTCAGCTTTGCAACCATGTCACCATCATTGCTGTCGCTCTTTGGTTTCATACTTAAAAGTCCATTTGAGAGCAACCTCTCCAAAGCTTGTTCTCGGGTGAACAGGTGCAGACCTATTAGTGCACGAACGTCAGGCCTCTGCTCCCAGAGCCGAAGAGCCAGGAGGGAAAGCATGTGCTGGTCATCTTCAGCACACAGTCAGCTTTGCAACGGTGTCGCCATCATTGCTGTCGCTCCTCGGTTTCATGCCAAAAAGTCCATTTGAATGCACCCTCTTCGGAGCTTGCTCTCGGATGGCCAGCAGCACAGTGAGTAGAGCACGAACGTTTGGCCTCTGCACCCACAGCCGAAGAGCCAGGATGGAAAGCTGGTGCTCAGAATCTTCAGTACACAGTCAGCTTTGCAACCATGTCACCATCATTGCTGTCGCTCCTCGGTTTCATCCCTAAAAGTCCACTTGAATGCAACGTCTCCAAAGCTTGTTCTCGGCTGCCCAGGGGCACAGGGATTAATGCACGAACGTCTGGCCTCTGCACCCAGAGCCAAAGAGCCAGGAGGGAAAGCATGTGCTGGCCGTCTTCAGCACACAGTCAGCTTTGCAACGGTGTCACCATCATTGATGTCACTCCTCGGTTTCATACCTAAAAGTCCATTTGAATGCAACCTCTCCGGAGCTTGCTCTAAGCTGCCCAGTAGCACAGGGATTAGAGCACGAATGTCTGGCCTCTGCTCCCAGAGCCGAGGAGCCAGGAGGGAAAGCATGTGCTGGGCATCTTCAGCGCAAAGTCAGCTTTGCAACCCTGTCACCATCATTGCTGTCGCTCCACGGTTTCATACTTAAAAGTCCATTTCAATGCAACGTCTCCAAAGCTTATTCTCGGCTGCCCAGGGTCACAGCAACTAGTGCACGAATGTCTGGCCTCTGCTCCCAGAGCCGAAGAGTCAGGAGGGAAAGCATGTGCTGGGCATCTTCAGCACACAGTCAGCTTTGCAACCCTGTCACCATCATTGCTGTCGCTCCTCGGTTTCATACCTAAAAGTCCATTTAAATGCAACGTCTCCAAAGCTTGTTCTCGGCTGCCCTGTAGCACAGCGATTAGAGCACGAACGTCTGGCCTCTGCTCCCAGAGCTGAAGAGCCAGGAGGGAAAGCATGTGCTGGGCGTCTTCAGCACACAGTCAGCTTTGCAACCGTGTCACCATCATTTCTGTCGCTCCTCGCTTTCATACCTAAAGGTCCATTTGAATGCACCCTCTTCGGAGCTTGCTCTCGGATGGCCAGCAGCACAGTGAGTAGAGCACGAACGTTTGGCCCCTGCTCCCACAGCCGAAGAGCCAGGATGGAAAGCTGGTGCTCAGAATCTTCAGCACACAGTCAGCTTTGCAACGGTGCCTCGATCATTGCTGTCGCTCCTCACTTTCATACCTAGAAGTTCATTTGAATACAACTTCTCCGCTCGTTTCTCTTGGCTGCCCAGCCGCACGGCGATTAGTGCACGAACGTCTGGCCTCTGCTCCCAGAGCCGAAGAGCCAGGAGGGAAAGCATGTGCTGGGCATCTTCAGCACACAGTCAGCTTTGCAACGGTGTCACCATCATTGCTGTCGCTCCTCGGTTTCATACCTAAAAGTCCATTTGAATGCAACGTCTCCAAAGCTTGTTCTCGGCTGCCCAGGGTCACAGCAATTAGTGCACGAGCGTCTGGCCTCTGCACCCAGAGCCTAAGAGCCAGGAGGGAAAGCATGTGCTGGGCATCTTCAGCACACAGTCACCTTTGCAACGGTGTCACCATCATTGCTGTCTCTCCTCGGTTTCATACCTAAAAGTCCATTTGAATGCACCCTCTTCGGAGCTTGCTCTGAGCTGCCCAGTAGGACAGGGATTAGTGCACGAACGTCTGGCCTCTGCTCCCAGAGCCAAAGAGCCAGGTGGGAAAGCATGTGCTGCGCATCTTCAGCACACAGTCAGCTTTGCAACCATGTCACCATCATTGCTGTCTCTCCTCGGTTTCATACCTAAAAGTTCATTTGAATGCAACCTCTCCGGAGCTTGCTCTGAGCTGCCAGGTAGCACAGCCATTAGTGAACGAACGTCTAGCCTCTGCTCCCAGAGCCGAAGAGCCAGGAGGGAAAGCTGGTGCTCAGAATCTTCAGCACACAGTCAGCTTTGCAACCATGTCACCATCATTGCTGTCGCTCCTCGGTTTCATCCCTAAAAGTCCACTTGAATGCAACGTCTCCAAAGCTTGTTCTCGGCTGCCCAGGGGCACAGGGATTAATGCACGAACGTCTGGCCTCTGCACCCAGAGCCAAAGAGCCAGGAGGGAAAGCGTGTGCTGGCCGTCTTCAGCACACAGTCAGCTTTGCAACGGTGTCACCATCATTGATGTCACTCCTCGGTTTCATACCTAAAAGTCCATTTGAATGCAACCTCTCCGGAGCTTGCTCTAAGCTGCCCAGTAGCACAGGGATTAGAGCACGAATGTCTGGCCTCTGCTCCCAGAGCCGAGGAGCCAGGAGGGAAAGCATGTGCTGGGCATCTTCAGCGCAAACTCAGCTTTGCAACCCTGTCACCATCATTGCTGTCGCTCCACGGTTTCATACTTAAAAGTCCATTTCAATGCAACGTCTCCAAAGCTTATTCTCGGCTGCCCAGGGTCACAGCAACTAGTGCACGAATGTCTGGCCTCTGCTCCCAGAGCCGAAGAGCCAGGAGGGAAAGCATGTGCTGGGCATCTTCAGCACACAGTCAGCTTTGCAACCCTGTCACCATCATTGCTGTCGCTCCTCGGTTTCATACCTAAAAGTCCATTTAAATGCAACGTCTCCAAAGCTTGTTCTCGGCTGCCCTGTAGCACAGCGATTAGAGCACGAACGTCTGGCCTCTGCTCCCAGAGCTGAAGAGCCAGGAGGGAAAGCATGTGCTGGGCGTCTTCAGCACACAGTCAGCTTTGCAACCGTGTCACCATCATTTCTGTCGCTCCTCGCTTTCATACCTAAAGGTCCATTTCAATGCACCCTCTTCGGAGCTTGCTCTCGGATGGCCAGCAGCACAGTGAGTAGAGCACGAACGTTTGGCCCCTGCTCCCACAGCCGAAGAGCCAGGATGGAAAGCTGGTGCTCAGAATCTTCAGCACACAGTCAGCTTTGCAACGGTGCCTCGATCATTGCTGTCGCTCCTCACTTTCATACCTAGAAGTTCATTTGAATACAACTTCTCCGCTCGTTTCTCTTGGCTGCCCAGCCGCACGGCGATTAGTGCACGAACGTCTGGCCTCTGCTCCCAGAGCCGAAGATCCAGGAGGGAAAGAATGTGCTGGGCATTTTCAGCACACAGTCAGCTTTGCAACGGTGTCACCATCATTGCTGTCGCTCCACGGTTTCATACCTAAAAGTCCATTTGAATGCAACGTCTCCAAAGCTCGTTCTCGGCTGCCCAGGGTCACAGCAATTAGTGCACGAACGTCTGGCCTCTGCACCCAGAGCCTAAGAGCCAGGAGGGAAAGCATGTGCTGGGCATCTTCCGCACACAGTCAGCTTTGCAACGGTGTCACCATCATTGCTGTCGCTCCTCGGTTTCATACCTAAAAGTCCATTTGAATGCACCCTCTTCGGAGCTTGCTCTGAGCTGCCCAGTAGGACAGGGATTAGTGCACGAACGTCTGGCCTCTGCTCCCAGAGCCAAAGAGCCAGGTGGGAAAGCATGTGCTGCGCATCTTCAGCACACAGTCAGCTTTGCAACCATGTCACCATCATTGCTGTCTCTCCTCGGTTTCATACCTAAAAGTTCATTTGAATGCAACCTCTCCGGAGCTTGCTCTGAGCTGCCAGGTAGCACAGCCATTAGTGAACGAACGTCTAGCCTCTGCTCCCAGAGCCGAAGAGCCAGGATGGAAAGCTGGTGCTCAGAATCTTCAGCACACAGTTAGCTTTGCAACGGTGTCACCATCATTGCTGTCGCTCCTCGCTTTCATACCTAAAAGTCCATTTGAATGCAACCTCTCCAAAGCTTGTTCTCGGCTGCCCAGGGGCACAGGGATTAGTGCACGAACTTCTGGCCTCTGCACCCAGAGCCAAAGAGCCAGGAGGGAAAGCATGTGCTGGGCATCTTCAGCACACAGTCAGCTTTGCAACCATGTCACCATCATTGCTGTCGCTCTTTGGTTTCATACTTAAAAGTCCATTTGAGGGAAACCTCTCCAAAGCTTGTTCTCGGGTGCCCAGGTGCAGAGCGATTAGTGCACGAACGTCAGGCCTCTGCTCCCAGAGCCGAAGAGCCAGGAGGGAAAGCATGTGCTGGGCCTCTTCAGCACACAGTCAGCTTTGCAACGGTGTCACCATCATTGATGTCACTCCTCGGTTTCATACCTAAAAGTCCATTTGAATGCAACCTCTCCGGAGCTTGCTCTAAGCTGCCCAGTAGCACAGGGATTAGAGCACGAATGTCTGGCCTCTGCTCCCAGAGCCGAGGAGCCAGGAGGGAAAGCATGTGCTGGGCATCTTCAGCGCAAAGTCAGCTTTGCAACCCTGTCACCATCATTGCTGTCGCTCCACGGTTTCATACTTAAAAGTCCATTTCAATGCAACGTCTCCAAAGCTTATTCTCGGCTGCCCAGGGTCACAGCAACTAGTGCACGAATGTCTGGCCTCTGCTCCCAGAGCCGAAGAGCCAGGAGGGAAAGCATGTGCTGGGCATCTTCAGCACACAGTCAGCTTTGCAACCCTGTCACCATCATTGCTGTCGCTCCTCGGTTTCATACCTAAAAGTCCATTTAAATGCAACGTCTCCAAAGCTTGTTCTCGGCTGCCCTGTAGCACAGCGATTAGAGCACGAACGTCTGGCCTCTGCTCCCAGAGCTGAAGAGCCAGGAGGGAAAGCATGTGCTGGGCGTCTTCAGCACACAGTCAGCTTTGCAACCGTGTCACCATCATTTCTGTCGCTCCTCGCTTTCATACCTAAAGGTCCATTTCAATGCACCCTCTTCGGAGCTTGCTCTCGGATGGCCAGCAGCACAGTGAGTAGAGCACGAACGTTTGGCCCCTGCTCCCACAGCCGAAGAGCCAGGATGGAAAGCTGGTGCTCAGAATCTTCAGCACACAGTCAGCTTTGCAACGGTGCCTCGATCATTGCTGTCGCTCCTCACTTTCATACCTAGAAGTTCATTTGAATACAACTTCTCCGCTCGTTTCTCTTGGCTGCCCAGCCGCACGGCGATTAGTGCACGAACGTCTGGCCTCTGCACCCAGAGCCAAAGAGCCAGGAGGGAAAGCATGTGCTGGGCATCTTCAGCACACAGTCAGCTTTGCAACCATGTCACCATCATTGCTGTCGCTCTTTGGTTTCATACTTAAAAGTCCATTTGAGGGAAACCTCTCCAAAGCTTGTTCTCGGGTGCCCAGGTGCAGAGCGATTAGTGCACGAACGTCAGGCCTCTGCTCCCAGAGCCGAAGAGCCAGGAGGGAAAGCATGTGCTGGGCCTCTTCAGCACACAGTCAGCTTTGCAACGGTGTCACCATCATTGATGTCACTCCTCGGTTTCATACCTAAAAGTCCATTTGAATGCAACCTCTCCGGAGCTTGCTCTAAGCTGCCCAGTAGCACAGGGATTAGAGCACGAATGTCTGGCCTCTGCTCCCAGAGCCGAGGAGCCAGGAGGGAAAGCATGTGCTGGGCATCTTCAGCGCAAAGTCAGCTTTGCAACCCTGTCACCATCATTGCTGTCGCTCTACGGTTTCATACTTAAAAGTCCATTTCAATGCAACGTCTCCAAAGCTTATTCTCGGCTGCCCAGGGTCACAGCAACTAGTGCACGAATGTCTGGCCTCTGCTCCCAGAGCCGAAGAGCCAGGAGGGAAAGCATGTGCTGGGCATCTTCAGCACACAGTCAGCTTTGCAACCCTGTCACCATCATTGCTGTCGCTCCTCGGTTTCATACCTAAAAGTCCATTTAAATGCAACGTCTCCAAAGCTTGTTCTCGGCTGCCCTGTAGCACAGCGATTAGAGCACGAAAGTCTGGCCTCTGCTCCCAGAGCTGAAGAGCCAGGAGGGAAAGCATGTGCTGGGCGTCTTCAGCACACAGTCAGCTTTGCAACCGTGTCACCATCATTTCTGTCGCTCCTCGCTTTCATACCTAAAGGTCCATTTCAATGCACCCTCTTCGGAGCTTGCTCTCGGATGGCCAGCAGCACAGTGAGTAGAGCACGAACGTTTGGCCCCTGCTCCCACAGCCGAAGAGCCAGGATGGAAAGCTGGTGCTCAGAATCTTCAGCACACAGTCAGCTTTGCAACGGTGCCTCGATCATTGCTGTCGCTCCTCACTTTCATACCTAGAAGTTCATTTGAATACAACTTCTCCGCTCGTTTCTCTTGGCTGCCCAGCCGCACGGCGATTAGTGCACGAACGTCTGGCCTCTGCTCCCAGAGCCGAAGAGCCAGGAGGGAAAGAATGTGCTGGGCATTTTCAGCACACAGTCAGCTTTGCAACGGTGTCACCATCATTGCTGTCGCTCCACGGTTTCATACCTAAAAGTCCATTTCATTTGAATGCAACGTCTCCAAAGCTCGTTCTCGGCTGCCCAGGGTCACAGCAATTAGTGCACGAACGTCTGGCCTCTGCACCCAGAGCCTAAGAGCCAGGAGGGAAAGCATGTGCTGGGCATCTTCCGCACACAGTCAGCTTTGCAACGGTGTCACCATCATTGCTGTCGCTCCTCGGTTTCATACCTAAAAGTCCATTTGAATGCACCCTCTTCGGAGCTTGCTCTGAGCTGCCCAGTAGGACAGGGATTAGTGCACGAACGTCTGGCCTCTGCTCCCAGAGCCAAAGAGCCAGGTGGGAAAGCATGTGCTGCGCATCTTCAGCACACAGTCAGCTTTGCAACCATGTCACCATCATTGCTGTCTCTCCTCGGTTTCATACCTAAAAGTTCATTTGAATGCAACCTCTCCGGAGCTTGCTCTGAGCTGCCAGGTAGCACAGGGATTAGTGAACGAACGTCTAGCCTCTGCTCCCAGAGCCGAAGAGCCAGGAGGGAAAGCTGGTGCTCAGAATCTTCAGCACACAGTTAGCTTTGCAACGGTGTCACCATCATTGCTGTCGCTCCTTGCTTTCATACCTAAAAGTCCATTTGAATGCAACCTCTCCAAAGCTTGTTCTCGGCTGCCCAGGGGCACAGGGATTAGTGCACGAACTTCTGGCCTCTGCACCCAGAGCCAAAGAGCCAGGAGGGAAAGCATGTGCTGGGCATCTTCAGCACACAGTCAGCTTTGCAACCATGTCACCATCATTGCTTTCGCTCTTTGGTTTCATACTTAAAAGTCCATTTGAGGGAAACCTCTCCAAAGCTTGTTCTCGGGTGCCCAGGTGCAGAGCGATTAGTGCACGAACGTCAGGCCTCTGCTCCCAGAGCCGAAGAGCCAGGAGGGAAAGCATGTGCTGGGCATCTTCAGCACACAGTCAGCTTTGCAGCGGTGTCACCATCATTGCTGTCGCTCCTCGGTTTCATACCAAAAAGTCCATTTGAATGCACCCTCTTCGGAGCTTGCTCTCGGCTGGCCAGCAGCACAGTGAGTAGAGCACGAACGTTTGGCCTCTGCACCCACAGCCGAAGAGCCAGGATGGAAAGCTGGTGCTCAGAATCTTCAGCACACAGTCAGCTTTGCAACGGTGCCTCTATCATTGATGTCGAGCCTCACTTTCATACCTAGAAGTTCATTTGAATCCAACTTCTCTGCTCGTTGCTCTTGGCTGCCCAGCATACAGCGATTAGTGCACGAACGTCTGGCCTCTGCTCCCAGAGCCGAAGAGCCAGGAGGGAAAGCATGTGCTGGGCATCTTCAGCACACAGTCAGCTTTGCAACCATGTCACCATCATTGCTGTCGCTCCTCGGTTTCATACCTAAAAGTCCATTTGAATGCAACCTCTGCAAAGCTTTTTCTCGGGTGCCCAGGGGCACAGGGATTAGTGCACGAACGTCTGGCCTCTGCTCCCAGAGCCGAAGAGCCAGGAGGGAAAGCATGTGCTGGGCATCTTCAGCACACAGTCAGGATTGCAACGGTGTCAGCATTATTGCTGTCACTCCTCGGTTTCATACTTAAAAGTACATTTGAATGCAACCTCTCCAAAGCTGCTTCTCAGCTGCCCAGGGGCACAGGGATTAGTGCACGAATGTCTGGCCTCTACTCCCAGAGCCGAGGAGCCAGGAGGGAAAGCATGTGCTGGGCATCTTCAGCACACAGTTAGCTTTGCAACGGTGTCAGCATCATTGCTGTCTCTCCTCGGTTTCATACCTAAAAGTCCATTTGAATGCAACCTCTCCGGAGCTTGCTCTGAGCTGCCCAGTGGCACAGGGATTAGTGAACGAACGTCTAGCCTCTGCTCCCAGAGCCGAAGAGCCAGGAGGGAAAGCTGGTGCTCAGAATCTTCAGCACACAATTAGCTTTGCAACGGTGTCACCATCATTGCTGTCGCTCCTCGCTTTCATACCTATAAGTCCATTAGAATGCAACCTCTCCAAAGCTTGTTCTCGGCTGCCCAGGAGCACAGGGATTAGTGCACGAACGTCTGGCCTCTGCACCCAGAGCCAAAGAGCCAGGAGGGAAAGCATGTGCTGGGCGTCTTCAGCACACAGTCAGCTTTGCAACGGTGTCACCATCATTGCTGTCGCTCCTCGGTTTCATACCAAAAAGTCCATTTGAATGCACCCTCTTCAGAGCTTGCTCTCGGATGGCCAGCAGAAAAATGAGTAGAGCATGAACGTTTGGCCTCTGCTCCCACAGCCGAAGAGCCAGGATGGAAAGCTGGTGCTCAGAATCTTCAGCACACAGTCAGCTTTGCAACGGTGCCTCTATCATTACTGTCGATCCTCACTTTCATACCTAGAAGTTCATTTGAATCCAACTTCTCTGCTCGTTGCTCTTGGCTGCCCAGCAGCTCAGCGATTAGTGCACGAACGTCTGGCCTCTGCTCCCAGAGCCGAAGAGCCAGGAGGGAAAGCAAGTGCTGGGCATCTTCAGCACACAGTCAGCTTTGCAAGGGTGTCACCATCATTGCTTTCGCTCCTCGGTTTCATAACTAAAAGTCCATTTGAATGCAACCTCTCCGGAGCTTGCTCTGAGCTGCCCAGTAGCAGAGGGAATAGTGAACGAACGTCTGGCCTCTGCTCCCAGAGCCGAAGAGCCAGGAGGGAAAGCATGTGCTGGGCATCTTCAGCATACAGTTAGCTTTGCAACGGTGTCACCATCATTGCTGTCGCTCCTCGCTTTCATACCCTAAGGTCCATTTGAATGCACCCTCTTCGGAGCTTGCTCTCGGCTGCCCAGCAGCACAGTGAGTAGAGCACGAACGGTTGCTGTCTGCTCCCACAGTCGAAGAGCCAGGAGGGAAAGCATGTGCTGGGCATCTTCAGCACAGAGTCAGGATTGTAACGGTGTCACCATTATTGCTGTCACTCCTCGGTTTCATCCCTCAAACTACATTTGAATGCAACGTCTCCAAAGCTGCTTCTCAGCTGCCCAGTAGCACAGCTATTAGTGCACGAATGTCTGGCCTCTGCTCCCAGAGCCAAAGAGCCAGGAGGGAAAGCATGTGCTGGGCATCTTTAGCACACAGTCAGCTTTGCAACGGTGTCACCATCATTGCTGTCGCTCCACGGTTTCATACCTAAAAGTCCATTTGAATGCAACCTCTCCGGAACTTGCTCTGAGCTGCCCAGTAGCACAGCGATTAGAGCACGAACGTCTGGCCTCTGCTCTTAGAGCCGAAGAGCCAGGATGGAAAATATGTGCTGGGCATCTTCAGCACACAGTCAGCTTTGCAACGGTGTCACCATCATTGCTGTCGCTCCTCGGTTTCATACTTGAAAGTCCATTTGAGTGCAATGTCTCCAAATCTTGTTCTCGGCTGACCAGGGGCACAGCGATTAGTGCACGAACATCTGGCCTCTGCATCCAGAGCCGAAGAGCCAGGAAGGAAATCATGTGCTGGGCATCTTCAGCACACAGTCAGCTTTCCAACGGTGTCACCATCATTGCTGCCGCTCCTCGGTTTCATACCTAAAGGTCCATTTGTATGCACCCTCTTCGGAGCTTTCTCTCGGCTGCCCAGCAGCACAGTGAGTAGAGCACGAGCGGTTGCCGTCTGCTGCCAGAGCCGAAGAGCCAGGAGGGAAAGCATGTGCTGGGCATCTTCAGCACACAGTCAGGATTGCAACGGTGTCACCATCATTGCTGTCGCTCCTCGGTGTCATACCTAAAGGTCCATTTGAATGCACCCTCTTCGGAGCTTGCTCTCGACTGCCCAGCTGCACAGTGAGTAGAGCACGAACAGTTGCCGTCTGATCCAACAATCGAAAAGCCAGGAGGGAAAGCTGGTGCTCTGAATCTTCTGCACACAGCCAGCTTTGACCCAGTGCCTCCATCATTGCTGTCGCTCCTCACTTTCATTCCTAAAAGTTCATTTGAATCCAACTTCTCTGCTCGTTGCTCTTGGCTGCCCAGCAGCACAGTCAGGAGAGCATGAACGTCTGGCCTCTGCTCCCAGAGCCGAAGAGCCAGGAGGGAAAGCATGTGCTGGGCATCTTCAGCACACAGTCAGCTTTGCAACGGTGTCACCATCATTGCTGTTGCTCCTCGGTTTCATACCTAAAGGTCCATTTGAATGCACCCTCATCGGAGCTTTCTCTCGGCTGCCGAGCAGCACAGTGAGTAGAGCACGAACGGTTGCCGTCTGCTGCCAGAGCCGAAGAGCGAGGAGGGAAAGCATGTGCTGGGCATCTTCAGCACACAGTCAGGATTGCAATGGTGTCACCCTCATTGCTGTCGCTCCTCGGTGTCATACCTAAAGGTCCATTTGAATGCACCCTCTTCGGAGCTTGCTGTCGGCTGCCCAGCTGCACAGTGAGTAGAGCACGAACGGTTGCTGTCTGCTCCCACAATCGAAGAGCCAGGAGGGAAAGCTGGTGCTCTGAATCTTCTGCACACAGTCAGCTTTTCAAAAGTGCCTCCATCATTGCTGTCGCTCCTCACTTTCATACCTAGAAGTTCATTTGAATCCAACTTCTCTGTTCGTTGCACTTGGCTGCCCAGCAGCACAGTCAGTAGAGCATGAACGTCTGGCCTCTGCTCTCAGAGCCAAAGAGCCAGGAGGGAAAGCATGTGCTTGGCATCTTCAGCACACAGTCAGGTTTGCAACGGTGTCACCATCATTGCTGTCTCTCCTCGGTTTCATACCTAAAAGTCCACTCGAATGCAACCTCTACGGAGCTTGCTCTGACCTGCCCTGTAGCACAGCGATTAGAGCACGAACGGTAGCCGTCTGCTATCACAGTCGAAGAGCCAGGAGGAAAAGAATGTGCTGGGCATCTTTAGCACACAGTCAGCTTTGCAATGCTGTCACCATTATTGCTGTCACTCCTCAGTTTCATACTTAAAAGTACATTTGAATGCAACCTCACCAAAGCTGCTTTTCAGCTGCCCAGTAGCACAGCGATTAGTGCACGAACGTCTGGCCTCTGCTCGCAGAGCCGAAGAGCCAGGAGGGAAAGCTGGTGATCAGAATCTTCAGCACACAGTCAGCTTTGACCCAGTGCCTCCATCATTGCTGTCGCTCCTCACTTTCATACCTAGAAGTTCATTTGAATCCAACTTCTCTGCTCGTTGCTCTTGGCTGCCCAGCAGCACAGTCAGTAGAGCATGAACGTCTGGCCTCTGCTCCCAGAGCCGAAGAGCCCGGAGGGAAAGCATGTGCTGGGCATCTTCAGCACACAGTCAGCTTTGCAACGGTGTCACCATCATTGCTGTCGCTCCTTGCTTTCATACCTAAAAGTCCATTTGAATGCAACGTCTCCAAAGCTTGTTCTCGGCTGCCCAGGGGCACAGTGATGAGTGCACGAACGTCTGGCTTCTGCCCCCAGATCCGAAGAGCAAGGAGGGAAAGCATGTGCTGGGCATCTTCAGCACACAGTCAGCTTTGCAGTGCTGTCACCATTATTGCTGTCACTCCTCGGTTTCATACCTAAAAGTACATTTGAATGCAACGTCTCCAAAGCTGCTTCTCAGCTGCCCAGTAGCACAGCGATTAGTGCAGGAACGTCTGGCCTCTGCTCCCAGAGCCGAAGAGCCAGGAGGGAAAGCATGTGCTGGGCATCTTCAGCACACAGTCAGCTTTGCAACCATGTCACCATCATTGCTGTTGCTCCTCGGTTTCATACCTAAAAGTCCATTTGAATGCACCCTCTTCGGAGCCTGCTCTCGGCTGGCCAGCAGCACAGGGAGTAGAGCATGAACGGTTGCCGTCTGCTCCCACAGTCGAAGAGCCAGGAGGGAAAGCATGTGCTGGGCATCTTCAGCACACAGTCAGCTTTGCAACAGTGCCTCCATCATTGCTGTCGCTCCTCACTGTCATAACTAGAAGTTCATTTGAATCCAACTTCTCTGCTCGTTGCTCTTGTCTGCCCAGCAGCACAGTCAGTAGAGCCCGAACGTGTGGCCTCTGCTCCCTGAGCCGAAGAGCCAGGAGGGAAAGCATGTGCTGGGCATCTTCAGCACACAGTTAGCTTTGCAACGGTGTCACCATCATTGCTGTCGCTCTTCAATTTCATACCAAAAAGTCCTTTTGAATGCAACGTCTCCGGAGTTTGCTCTGAGCTGCCCAGCAGCACAGCGATTAGAGCACGAATGTCTGGCCTCTGCTCCCAGAGCCGAAGAGCCAGGAGGGAAAGCATGTGCTGGGCATCTTCAGCACACAGTCAGCTTTGCAACCGTGTCACCATCATTGCTGTCGCTCCTCACTTTCATACCTAAAAGTCCATTTGAATGCAACGTCTCCAAAGCTTGCTCTCGGCTGCCCAGCTGCACAGTGATTAGTGCACGAACGTCAGGCCTCTGCTCTTAGAGCCGAAGAGCCAGGATGGAAAGCATGTGCTGGGCATCTTCAGCACACAGTCAGCTTTGCAAGGGTGTCACCATCATTGCTGTCGCTCCTCACTTTCATACCTAAAGGTCCATTTGAATGCAACCTCTCCGGAGCCTGCTCTGAGCTGCCCAGCAGCACAGTGAGTAGAGCACGAACCGTTGCCGTCTGCTCCAAGAGTCGAAGAGCCAGGAGGGAAACCTTGTGCTGGACATCTTCAGCACACAGTCAGCTTTGCAACAGTGCCTCAATCATTGCTGTCGCTCCTCACTTTCATACCTAGAAATTCATTTGAATCCAACTTCTCTGCTCGTTGCTCTTGGCTGCCCGGCAGCACAGTCAGTAGAGCACGAACGTCTGGCCTCTGCTCCCAGAGCCGAAGAGCCAGGAGGGAAAGCATGTGCTGGGCATCTTCAGCACACAGTCAGCTTTGCAACGGTGTCACCATCATTGCTGTCGCTCCTCGCTTTCATACCTAAAAGTCCATTTGAATGAAACATCTCCAAAGCTTGTTCTCGGCTGTCCAGGGGCACAGCGATTAGTGCACGAACGTCTGGCCTCTGCTCCCAGAGCCGAAGAGCCAGGAGGGAAAGCATGTGCTGGGCATCTTCAGCACACAGTCAGCTTTGCAACCATGTCACCATCATTGCTGTCGCTCCTCGGTTTCATACCTAAAAGTCCATTTGAATGCAACGTCTCCAAAGCTTGCTCTCGGCTGCCCAGGGGCACAGGGATTAGTGCACGAACGTCTGGCCTCTGCTCTTAGTGCCGAAGAGCTAGGATGGAAAGCATGTGCTGGGCATCTTCAGCACACAGTCAGCTTTGCAACCATGTCACCATCATTGCTGTCGCTCCTCGCTTTCATACCAAAAGGTCCATTTGAATGCACCCTCTTCGGAGCATGCTCTCGGCTGCCCAGCAGCACAGTGAGTAGAGCACGAACGTTTGCCGTCTGCTAGCACAGTGGAGGAGCCAGGAGGGAAAGCTGGTGCTCAGAATCTTCAGCACACAGTCAGCTTTGCAACAGTGCCTCCATCATTGCTGTCGCTTTTCACTTTCATACCTAGAAGTTCATTTGAATCCACCTTCAATGCTCGTTGCTCTTGGCTGTCCAGCGGCACAGTGAGTAGAGCACGAACGTCTGGCTTCTGCTCCCAGAGCCGAAGAGCCAGGAGGGAAAGCATGTGCTGGGCATCTTCAGCACACAGTCAGCTTTGCAACCATGTCACCATCATTGCCTTCGGTCCTCACTTTCATACCTAAAAGTCCATTTGAATGCAACGTCTCCAAAGCTTGTTCTCTGCTGCCCAGGGGCACAGGGATTAGTGCACGAACGTCTGGCCTCTGCTCTTAGAGCCGAAGAGCCAGGATGGAAAGCATGTGCTGGGCATCTTCAGCACACAGTTAGCTTTGCAACGGTGTCACCATCATTGCTGTCGCTCCTCGGTTTCATACCTAAAAGTACATTTGAATGCAACCTCTCCGGAGCTTGCTCTGAGCTGCCCAGTAGCACAGCGATTAGATCACGAATGTGTGGCCTCTACTCCCAGAGCCGAATAGCCAGGAGGGAAAGCATGTGCGGGACATCTTCAGCACACAGTCAGCTTTGCAACGGTGTCACCATCATTGCTGTTGCTCCTCGGTCTCATACCTAAAAGTCCATTTGAATGCAACCTCTCCAAAGCTTGTTCTCGGCTGCCCAGGTGCACAGTGATTAATGCACGAACGTCTGGCCTCTCCTCCCAGAGCCGAAGAGCCAGGATGGAAAACATGTGCTGGGTATCTTCAGCACACCGTCAGCTTTGCAACGGTATCACCATCTTTGCTGTCGCTCCTCGGTTTCATACTAAAAAGTCCATTTGAGTACAACCTCTCCGGAGCTAGCTCTGAGTTGGCCAGTAGCACATCGATTAGAGCACGAATGTCTGGCCTCTGCTTCCAGAGCCGAAGAGCCAGGAGGGAAAGCATGTGCTGGGCATCTTCAGCACACAGTCAGCTTTGCAACCATGTCACCATCATTGCTGTCGCTCCTCTGTCTCATACCTAAAATTCCATTTGAATGCAACGTCTCCAAAGCTTGTTCTCGGCTGCCCAGGGGCACAGTGATTAGTGCACGAACGTGTGGCCTCTGCTCTTAGAGCCGAAGAGCCAGGAGAGAAAGCATGTGCTGGGCATCTTCAGCACACAGTCAGCTTTGCAACCATGTCACCATCATTGCTGTCGCTCCTCGGTTTCAGATGTAAAAGTCCATTTGAATGCAACCTCTCCGGGGCTTGCTCTCGGCTGGTCAGCAGCACAGTAAGTAGAGCAAGAACTTTTGGCCTTTGCTCACCCAGCCGCAGAGCCAGGCAGGAAAGCTGGTGCTCAGAATATTCAGCACTCAGTCAGGTTTGTAACGGTGTCACCATCATTGCTGTCGCTCCTCGCTTTCATACCTAAACGTCCATTTGAGTGCAAGCTCTCCAAAACTTGTTCTCGGCTGCCCAGGGGCACAGCGATTAGGGCACGAACATCTGGCCTCTGCTCTCAGAGCCGAAGAGCCAGGAGGGAAAGCATGTGCTGGGCATCTTCAGCACACAGTCAGCTTTGCAACGGTGTCACCATCATTGCTGTCGCTCCTTGGTTTCATACCTAAAAGTCCATTTGAATGCACCCTCTCCGGAGCTTGCTCTCGGCTGCCCAGCTGCACAGTGTGTATAGCACGAACGTTTGGTCTTTGCTCCCACAGTCGAAGAGCCAGGAGGGAAAGCTGGTGCTCAGAATCTTCAGCACACAGTCAGCTTTGCAACGGTGCCTCCATCATTGCTGTCCCTCCTCACTTTCATGCCTAGAAGTTCATTTGAATCCAACTTCTCTGCTGGCTGTTCTTGGCTGCCCAGCAGCACAGTGAGTAGAGCACGAACGTCTGGCCTCTGCTCCTAGAGCCGAGGAGCCAGGAGGGAAAGCATGTGCTGGGCATCTTCAGCACACAGTCAGCTTTGCAACGGTGTAACCATCATTGCTGTCGCTCCTCGGTTTCATTCCTAAAAGTGCATTTGAATGCAACCTCTCCGGAGCTTGCTCTGAGCTGCCCAGCAGCACAGCGATTAGAGCACGAACATCTGGCCTTTGCTCCCAGAGCCGAAGAGCCAGGAGGGAAAGCACGTGCTGGGCTGCATTAAACTGGTCTGGACTGGGTTAAACTGGGCTGGGCTTTATTAAACTGAACTGGACTTGGTTAAAGTGGGCTGGCCTGGGTAAACTGTGCTGGGCTGGATCAAACTGAGCTGGAATGGGTTAAACTGGTCTGGACAGGGTGAAATTGGGCTGGGCTGGATGGAACTGAGGTGTACTGGATTAAACTTGGCTGGACTGTGTTAAACTGGGCTGGGCTGGACCAATCTGAGCTGGGCTGGTTTAAACTGGGCTGGACTGGGTTAAACTGGGCTGGACTGGGTTAAATTGAGCCGGACTGGATTAAACTTGGCTGGTCTGGGTTAAACTGGGCTGGGCTAGACCAATCTGAGCTGGGCTGGTTTAAACTGGGCTGGACTGGGTTAAACTGGGCTGGACTGGGTTAAATTGAGCCGGACTGGATTAAACTGGGCTGGAGTGGTTTAAATGGAGTTGGACTGGATTAAATGGGGCTGGACTGGGTTAAACTGTGCTGGAGTAAACTAAAGTGGGCTGGGCTGGTTTGAACTGAGCTGGAGTTTATTAAATATGGTTGGACTGGGTTAAACTGGGCTAGACTGGGTTAAACTGGGCTGGGCTGGATTAATCTGAGCTGGACTGGGTTAAAGTGGGCTGGATCAAACTGAGCTGGACTGTGTTTAAAGTTGGCTGGACTGGGTTAAACTGGGCTGTTCTGGATTATACTGAGCTGGAGTGTATTAAATATGGCTGGACTGTGTTAAACTGGTCTGGACTGAGCTGTTCTGGACTGGGTTAAGCTGGGCTGGGCTGGGCTAAACTGAGCTAGACTGGAATTAAATTCGGCTGGGCTGGATTAAACTGGTTTGGACTGGATTATACTGAGCTGGAGTGTATTAAATATGGCTGGACTGTGTTAAACTGTGCTGGGCTGTATCAAACTGGGCTAGACTGGGTTAAACGGGGCTGATCTAAATTATACTGAGCTGGAGTGGGTTAAAGTGTGCTGGACTGGGATAAACTGACAGGGACTGGTTTATACTGAGCTGGAGTGGATTAAATATGGCTGGACTGTGTTAAACTAGGCTGGGCTGTATCAGACTGGGCTGGACTGGGTTAAACTGGGCTGGGCTGGATTGAACTGAGCTGGACTGGATTAAACTGGTCTGGATAGGGTTAAACTGTGATACAGTGAACTGACCTGGGCTGGATGAAACTGAGCTGGACTGGATTAAACCAGGCTGGACTGGGTTATATTGGGCTGGACTGTGATAAATTGAGTTGGACTGGATTAAATGGGGCTGGACTGGGTTAAACTGTGCTGGAGTGAACTAACGTGGGCTGGGCTGGATTGAACTGAGCTGGAGTGTATTAAATATGGTTGGACTGGGTTAAACTGGGCTGGGCTGGATGGAACTGCTCTGGATTGGGTTAAACTGTGCTGGGCTGGATTAAACTGAGCTGGACTGCATTAAACTGGGTTGGCCTGGGTTAAACTGGGGTGGGCTGGATCAAACTGGGCTGGAATTGGTTAAACTGGTCTGGACTGGGTTAAACTGGGCTGGAGTGAACCAAACTGGTCTTGGCTGGATTAAACTGAGCTGGACTGGGTGAAACAGATCTGGACTGGGTTAAACTGAGTTGGGCTGGATCAAACTGAGCTGGACTGGATTAAACTGGGCTGGACTGGATTATACCGAGCTGGAGTGTATTAAATATGGGTGGACTGTGTTAATCGGGGCTGGGCTTTATCAAACTGGTCTGGACTGGGTTAAACTGGGCTGGGCTGGATTGAACTGAGTTTGACTGGATTAAACTGAACTGGACAGGGCTAAACTGTGCTAGAGTGAACTGAAGTGGGCTGGGCTGGATCTAACTGAGATGGACTGGATTAAACCGGGCTGGACAAGGTTAAATTGGGCTGGAGTGTGTTAAAGTGGGCTGTCCTGTGTTAAAGTGGTTTTGGCTGGATTAAACTGAGCTGGACGGGATGAAACTGGGCTGGAAAGTGTTGCACTGGGCTGGGCTTGATTAACTTGAGCTGGACTGGGTTAAACTGGGCTGGACTGTATTAAACTGAGCTGGATTGGGTTAAACTGGGCTGGGCTGGATGAAACTGAGCTGAACTGGATTAAAGAGGGCTGGACAGGGTTAAACTGTGCTAGAGTGAACTGAACTATGCTGGGCTGGATTAAACTGAGCTGGACTGTGTTTAAACTGAGCTGGACTGTGTTAAAGTGGGCTGGACTGGGTTAAAGTGGGCTGGACTGGGTTAAAGTGGGCTGGACTGGGTTATACTGAGCTGTAGTGTATTAAATATGGCTGGCCTGGGTTAAATTAGGCTGGGCTGTATCAAACTGAGCTGGACAGGGTTAAAGTGGGCTGGACTGGGTTAAAGTGTGCTGGAGCGAAGTAAAGTGGGCTGGGCTGGATTGAACTGAGTTGGAGTGTATTAAATATGGTTGTACTGGATTAAACTGGGCTGGGCTGGATTAAACTGAACTGGACAGGGTTAAACTGTGCTAGAGTGAACTGAACTGGGCTGGGCTGGATCAAACTGAGCTGGACGGGATTAAATTGAGCCCGACTTGATTAAACTGGGCTGGACTGGGTTAAACTGTGCTGGAGGGAACTGAACTGGTCTGGGCTGGATTAATCTCAGCTGGGCTGTATTAAACTGAGCTGGGCTGCATTAAACTGGTCTGGGCTGTATTAAACTGAGCTGGGCTGCATTAAACTGGTCTGGACTGGGTTAAACTGGGCTGGGCTGGATTAAACTGAGATGGACTGCATTAAACTGGGCTGGCCTGGGTTAAACTGTGCTGGGCTGGATCAAACTGAGCTGGAATGGGTTAAACTGGGCTGGACAGGGTGAAATTGGGCTGGGCTGGATGGAACTGAGGTGGACTGGATTAAACTTGGCTGGACTGGGTTAAACTGGGCTGGGCTGGATTGAACTGATCTGGACTGGTTTAAACTGGGCTGGAAAGGGTTAAACTGTGCTAGAGTGTACTGAACTGGGCTGGGCTGGATTAAACTGAGCTGGACTGGGTTGGGCTGGGCTGGATTAAACTGAGCTGGACTGCTTTTAAACTGGGCTGGGCTGCATCAAACTGGTCTGGACTGGGTTAAACTGGGCTGGGCTGGATTAAACTGGGCTGGGCTGGATTAAACTGAGCTGGACTGCATTAAACTGGGTTGGCCTGGGTTAAACTGGGGTGGGCTGAATCAATCTGGGATAGAACGGGTTAAACTGTTCTGGACTGGGTTAAACTGGGCTGGAGTGAACTAAAGTGGTCCTGGCTGGATTGAATTGAGCTGGAATGGGTGAACCAGAGCTGGACTATGTTAAACTGGGTTGGGCTGTATCAAACTGAGCTGGACTGGATTAAACTGGGCTGGAGTGGATTATACCGAGGTGGAGTGTATTAAATATGGCTGGAGTGGGTTAACCTGGGCTGGGCTGTATCAAACTGGTCTGGACTGGGTTATACTGGGCTGGACTGGGTTAAACTGGGCTGGGCTGAATTAAACTGAGCTGGACTGGATTAAACTGGGCTGGACAGGATTAAACTGTGCTTGAGTGAACTGAACTGGGCTGGGCTTGATCTAACTGAGCCAGACTGGATTAATCTGTGCTGGACAAGGTTAAATTGGGCTGGAGTGTGTTAAATTGGGCTGTCCTGTGTTAAAGTGGTTTTGGCTGGATTAAACTGAGCTGGACGGGATGAAACTGGGCTGGAATGTGTTGCACTGGGCTGGGCTTGATTAAAGTGAGCAGGACTGGGTTAAACTGGGCTTGACTGTATTAAACTGAGCTGGACTGGATTAAACTGGGCTGGACTAGGTTGAAATCAGCTGGACTAGGTTGAACTCAGCTGAACTGTATTAAACCTTGCTTGACTGGGTTAAACCTGGCTGGATATGGTTGAACTGACCTGGACTGGATTAAACTGGGCTGGACTGGTTTAAACTGTTCTGGAGTGTGTTAAACTGGGCTGGGGTGTCTTAAATGGGGCTGGACTTGGTTAAACTGAGCCTGAGTACATTAAAGTGAGCTGGTCTGGATTAAACTGCTTTGTCCTGCATTAAACTGAGCTGGACTGGGTTAAACTGGGCTGGACTGGATTAAATGTGGCCGGATTGTGTTAAACTAGGATAGACTGGGTTAAACTGGGCTGTCCTGGATTAAACTGGGCTGGACTGGGTTAAACTGGGCTGGACTGGGTTAAACTGAGCTGGACTGGGTTAAACTGGGCTCGACTGGGTTAAACTGAGCTGGACTGGGTTAAACTGGGCTGGACTGGGTTAAACTGGGAAGAACACTACCAAGAAGGCATAATTCCTGTTTAATGGCCATGGCAAGACCCTGAAGTAAGTTGCTCCTTGGGTATTCTCAGCATGGCTCCCCTTGGCTAAACCAGCTGAATGTGTTTAGTTCGAGTGTGGGAGTGAGTCTGAGCCAGTCTGTGTGGAAGCAAACCCATGTGAGTCTGATCCCCAGAACCTGAGACAGAAAAACCCTGTGTGGACTGAAACCAAATATAATTCAGAGCCTAACTGCATAAAAGTGAAGCTGTGCAGTCTGTGAGTTCTGAATGTAAATCTAAGGCAGAAAAAGAAGGCCAAAAAGGTAAAGCCAGAAACCAAAAGAGCCAGCTGTACCTTGTCAGGCTGCTATTTACCTCAGCTGCTGGTTTGACCCACCCCTGAGCCAGGGCTTTGAGGGAGGGGCTGTGGGTAGGGCCTGGGGTATATAAGGCACAGCTTCCAAAGAAGGAGCTTCTATAGGGTTTGGCTCTCTTGAAGGTAAGTTGGTTGGGGGGTTTTGTGGGTTTAATGCTTTGTGCTTTGTTTCTGCTTTTGTTTTTTGAGTTCTTTGAAATGATTTTTTTCTGGGCTAACTATTTTAAGCTCCCTTAGTATTTATGTGTGCATGTACCAGTAAACTCTTTTGTGCTGTGGTTTTCTTTGAGGTGCTATTGGTATTGGTGGTGTTAATCTAAGTGGGTTTTTTGGCGCAGAAATTATGGCAAAAGTTGTTTTTGGTTTATGTTCTCATTCATAGTGTTTTGTTTCTGTTTCTTTTTGCATATGATGGTCATGGTTGTGGTTACTGAACAGGTTATATGACTATACAGGTTATATGACTAACTGATTTGTGAAGGGTGCCTTTGGGTCTGTGCTCTTATGAAAACTAACTTGAATACTTAGGCTTACAGAAGACCAAACCAGAACATTAATGTTGTTTTGGGATGTAGAGGCTGTTAAAGAAATGGTGATTTTTGGCAGGGAATGGTAAAATACTACTTTTCAGCTTGTATATTTCTCGCATTGAAAGTCTAAAGTATAGAGGGTGCTGTTTCTTTACAGTCTGATGTAGTTAATATTTCAGGGTATTTCCCTCTATTTGTTTGCCTCTAAAATGTTATATGGCTGTATTTCTGGTTTCTGTTTTATTTTTTTTTATAACTACTGTTACTGCAGATGATGAAAATTATTTGGGTGGATGCAGTAAACACCCAGGTGCCTAGTATGGGACATCTGAGCAGTGATTTTGGCTTGAGACTTAAAACCCTATGAAAATTAAGCAGAAAGACTAGTTTTTGTCAGAAGAGGGGTGGGGACCGGCATCGGGATAGCACGAATAGGTCTGAAATGTGCCATAGGGATGAGAAGAAAGTGGGGTGTTTTATGGCACCATCTTACAGTGGGCTGGGTAGTACAGCTTGACTGCTTCAATGAGTGCATTTGATTGTGATCTGTGTTGGTGCTTCCACATCACTGCTAGGACTAAAGGTGCTAAGCCTGCTCTTTAGACCTTGTCCTTTATATCCTGACTGCTTGTGTTGGTTGTTTAAAAGCGGGTCAGGCATTTGTTTTCACTGTTTACAAGCATAAAGCAGAGTAGAGCTTTTCCTTCAGTCAACCTATTAGTAGTCTTGTGGGGCATTGCTCCAGGTTGCTTTTCTAGGTGTGAGGAGGTAAGTGGGTTGTGTCTGTGTGTGGTGGCTTAGAGTTGAGAAGAAGGTGGTAAAGGGGTTCAGTATTTGTGTTTGGTATTGCAGGTCTTGCCTTGGACCTCTGGAGTCGGATGAGTGCTTGAGGTGAGTCAGGGAGCTAAGAGAAGGATTGTGGGGTCTGTCCCTTTTGCAAGCACCGTGGTCATTGGCTTCTGTTGCACTCCTAGAGCACGGAGGGCAGGAGAGACCCCAGGTCACTCTGTGGAATGGCTTTGGGACAGGCGAGGCCAGTGTTGAGGAGCTTTGGAGGAGCCCGAGGGCTGGTAAGGAAGAGGCTGGGCGGGATGGCTGGGGTGGTGGAGATGCCGGCCAACACAGGCTGTTCCCTGTTTTTTGTTTGTTTCTGGTAGATGATGAAGAGGAACTTGTCAAGGTCTGCAACATGGCTGGCATCTGCCGTGGGAGTTCTGAGCAGTGAGGTTGCTTCAAGACTCAAGCCCCTATGCAGGCTAAGTAGAGGGACCGCTTTAGGAGGCGAGGGGGTGGGAGACAACGTCAGAATGGCAGGAAGGTGTTTGAGATGTATCATTCCAATGTAGTATTTGAGCCAGAATGTCTGAGAACACGCTGGAAAGTGCCTGGGAGGTACCTGGTCAGTTTTAGTGAAGGTAGTGCCTGAGTGTTAAATGCCAGGATGAAAAGGTGCCGTTTGTGGGGCTTATGTCTGGGGTGTCGTGTCAGGGACAATAGGTAATGGTCCGTGGTGAAACACACAAGGGTGGGAAAGTACTGTTTGTTGTCTTTGGCTCCTAGCAGCGAGTTGTGCTGTGGCTGCTTCAGGTGAAGTCCAGCTTTGTCTCCTAGCCAGAAAGTTGTGCTTTAGAACTGCCTGGAGAAGTCCTGACCCTTGGAGACCTTCCTAGATACGGTTGGCCACTTCTTGCGACGTGGGCTGGCCCCCTGCGTAGCAAGGAGCGTGCGTTTTTGTGAATATGAAAGCCCGAGCCTCATGCTGTGTGAGGGAGGCAGAAGCTCATCCCATGCAGGTGAACGTTGTCTGGGCGGGGACGCCCGCTAAGATTGAGCCTGCCACCTTGCGCTGCCATGATGATTCTCGGAGCTGGTTTGCTGATGGTCTTCCCCGGGTCCTTGGGGTTGGTAAGATAAGCAACCAGGTGAAGTATGCTTTACTATCTCTATAGTTTTCTGTATTAATAAGGTAGCTGTGAGTTTTCTGCTTTTCTCTCAGCTGGAATTCTTGAACTCTGGAATGTATGTGGTGGGGTTCTATAATCACAGTGTAGTTCTCTCCTCTTGATGATCTGTGTGAATGGACGGAAGAGCTCTGAGAATAAGCTTGTAGTTAATGAGTCAGGGCCAGAGAGTCTGCTTGGGAGTGGGTGTGATAGCCTATGTAGAGTTAGTGTCTGAGCCAGAGGGTGTGAGGGTCCGTGTTGAGATTGTCTGAATGTCAGTCTGTGTATGCCTGTCAACCTATGGGTCGGTGTGAGCTTGGGCTGAGACTTAGAGGAAGAATCAGCTTCTGCTTGGCGTCGCTGTGAATAAGGCCCGGTTGTTCTTGCAGATGGCGAGATGGTTAGCCACGTGTGCGAGGCTGATGGAGGAGGATTGAGCTGAGTGATGGAACCAGGTGAGTCAGTCTGTGGTGTCAGAAGCAAGTTCCAGTTTATTCTCCTGGGGGCCTATGACTTGCTGTGTGTTTCTAATTTGGAGGTGCAGAGCGAGGAGTGAAGTGAGCTGGGTGCCTCAGAGCTGTCTTGGACTCGGTGAGTTCTGCTTAGCAGACTGAAGCAGCAACTGATGGAGCGTCTTGTAGTTTTTGTGAAATTAAAACCAGCTCTTCATGTTGTGTTTTGCAGGCGGTGCCCGGGCTCAAAGAAGAGAAGGGAAGGCATGCAAAGGCCAGCAGAGGAGTAGCAGAGTGATGGGAGAGGGAGCGGGGACTTAGTGAGGGAAGGGTGTTACTTTGAACCCTCTCTCAGGGTTTGTTTGTTTCCCTTGTTGTTTCAGGTGCCGCAGGTAACTCGGGAGAGTTGAAGGTGCCAATGGTGGAGGGCTGTGAGGAGGTAAGGGGTCTGTGTGTGTGTGTGGTAGCTTAGAATTGAGAAGAACATGTTCAGTGCTTTTAGTGTTTGGTATTGCAGGTCTTGCCCTGGACCTTTGGAGTCGGATGAGTGCTTGAGGTGAGTCAGGGAGGTAAGGAGAAGGATTGTGGGGTCTGTCCCTTTTGCAAGCACCATGGTCATTGGCTTCTGTTGCACTCCTAGAGCACGGAGGGCAGGAGAGACCCCAGGTCACTCTGTGGAATGGCTTTGGGACAGGCGAGGCCAGTGTTGAGGAGCTTTGGAGGAGCCCGAGGGTTGGTAAGGAAGAGGCTGGGCGGGATGGCTGGGGTGGTGGAGATGCCGGCCACCACAGGCTGTTCCCTGATTATACTGAGCTGGAGTGTATTAAATATAGCTGGACTGCGTTAAACTGGGCTGGGCTGTATGAAATTGGGCTGGACTGGTTTAAACTGGGCTGGACTGGGTTAATCTGGGCTGGGCTGGATTGAACTGAGTTTGACTGGATTAAACTGAACTGGACAGGGTTAAACTGTGCTAGAGTGAACTGAACTGGGCTGGATCTAACTGAGGTGGACTGGATTAAACCGGGCTGGACTGGTTTAAATTGGGCTGGAGTGTTTTAAAGTGGGCTGTCCTGTGTTAAACTGGTTTTGGCTGGATTAAACTGAGCTGGACGGGATGAAACTGGCCTGGAATGTGTTGCAGTGGGCTGGGCTTGATTAACCTGAGCTGGACTGGGTTAAACTGTGCTGGACTGTATTAAACTGAGCTGGACTGGGTTAAACTGGGCTGGGCTGGATGAAACTGAGCTGGACTGGATTAAAGTGGGCTGGACAGGGTAAACTGTGCTAGAGTGAACTGAACTATGCTGGGCTGGATTAAACTGAGCTGGACTGTGTTAAAGTGGGCTGGGCTCGATCAAACTGAGCTGTACTGTGTTTAAACTGGGCTGGACTATGTTAAAGTAGGCTGGACTAGGTTAAATAGAGCTGGAATGGGTTAAACTGAGCTGGCCTGGGTTAAACTGTGCTGGGCTGGATCAAACTGAGCTGGAATGGGTTAAACTGGGCTGGACTGGGTTAAACTGGGCTGGGCTGGATCAAACTGAGCTGGTGTCCTGCGTTCAGCAGTAGCAGTCTTGTTTCTCCTTCTTGGTAGCTGGTGCAGTGCAGTGTTTTGATTTTTGGCCTGGGAACAGAGCTGATAACAATGATGTTTTGGTTTGGCCAAGGACTTTGTGAGCCTCATGCTCTGCCAGGGAGGAGGGGAAGTCCAGAGGAAGCAGAGACAGGACACCTGACCCAAACTGACCAAAGAGGTATTCCATACCACAGCACGTCATGCCCATGGGAGTTAGCCAAGAGGGCTGGGAGACTGCAGGGTTGGAGGAGGTATGGGTCGGTGCTTGGTCGGGCTTGGGGGGCGAGTTATCCGTCAGGTGGTGCTGAGGTGTTGTATTCTCTTCCCTTGTTATTTCCTTTATCATTATTATCATTAGTGGTAGCAGTAGTGATCTGTGTTATACCTTAGTTACTAAACAGTTCTTATCTCAACCCGTGGGAGGTGCATTCTTTTCGATTCTCGTCTCCGTCCCCCCGGGAGTACAGGGAGGGAAACAAGGGGGGGAGTGAGTGAATGAGTTACCTGACTGGGTTTAAACCATGACAGCGGGTCTTCACTGAACTGGGCTGGACTGGGTTTAACTGGGCTGGGCTAGATTATACTGAGCTGGGGTGTATTAAATATGGCTGGACTGGGTTAAACTGGGCTGGAGTGAACTAAAATGGGCTGTGCTGGATCAAACTGAGCTGGACTGCATTAAACTGGTCTGGACAGGGTTAAGTTAGGCTGGACTGTGTTAAACTGAGCTGGACATGCCTAAACTGGTTTTGGGTGGATTAAACTGAGCTGGATGGGATTAAACTCGGCTGGAATGTGTTGAACTGGGCTTGGCTTGATTAAACTGAGCTGGACTGGGTTAAACTGTGCTGGACTGGATTAA